>NC_135234.1:36703074-37003074 GCF_051348905.1 Ranitomeya variabilis | reverse complement strand
AGGGTTATGGCATGTGCACACAGTGCAGATTTGGCTGCGGTTGGAATTAGGGCTAGGGTTGGAATTAGGGCTAGGGTTGGAAATAGGGTTAAGATTAGGCTTGTGGTTAGGGTTACGGATAGGGTTAGGGGTGTGTTGGGGTTACAGTTGTGGTTAGGGTTGGGATTAGGGTTAGGGTTGGGATTAGGGTTGGAATTAGGGTTACGGGTGTGTTGGGGTTAGGGTTGTGGTTAGGGATGTGTTGGGGTTAGGGTTGTGATTAGGGTTATGGCTACAGTTGGGATTAGGATTAGGGGTGTGTTGGGGTTAGTGTTGAAGTTAGAATTGAGGGATTTCCACTGTTTAGGCACATCAGGGGTCTCCAAACGCAACATGGCGTCACCATTGATTCCAGCGAATCTTGCGTTCAAAAAGTCAAATGGTGCTCCCTCCCTTCCAAGCCCCGACGTGCGCCCAAACAGTGGTTTACCCCCACATTTGGGGTACCAGCGTACTCAGGACAAACTGGGCAACAACTGTTGGGGTCCAATTTCTCCTGTTACCCTTGCAAAAATAAAAAATTACTTCCTAAAACATAATTTTTGAGGCAAGAACAATTATTTTTTTATTTTCACGGCTCTGCGTTATAAACTTCTGTGAAGCACTTGGGGGTTGAAAGTGCTCACCACACATCTAGATAAGTTCCTTCGGGGGTCTAGTTTCCAAAATGGGGTCACTTGTGAAGTGTTTCTACTGTTTAGGCACATCAGGGGCTCTGCAAATGCAACGTGATGCCCGCAGACCATTCCATCAAAGTCTGCATTTCAAATGTCACTACTTCCCTTCCGAGCCCTGACGTGCGCCCAAACAGTGGTTTACCCCCACATATGGGGTACCAGCACACTCACAACAAACTAAGCAACAAATATTGGGGCCCAATTTCTCCTGTTACCCTTGTGAAAATAAAAAATTGCTTGCTAAAACATCTTTTTTGAGGAAAGAAAAATGATTTTTTATTTTCACGGCTCTGCGTTGTAAACTTCTGTGAAGCACTTGGGGGTTGAACGTGCTCACCACACATCTAGATAAGTTCCTTGGGGGGTCTAGTTTCCAAAACGGGGTCACTTGTGGGGGGTTTCTACTGTTTAGGCATATCAGGGGCTCTGCAAACGTAACATGATGCCCGCAGACCATTCCATCAAAGTCTGCATTCCAAAACGTCACTACTTCCCTTCCGAGCCCCGACATGTGCCCAAACAGTGGTTTACCCCCACATATGGGGTATCAGCATAGTCAGGAGAAACTGGACAACAACTTTTGGGGTCAAATTTCTCCTGTTACCCTTGAAAAAATAAAAAATTCTGGGCTAAAAAAATATTTTTGAGGAAAGGAAACATTTATTATTTTCACGGCTCTGCGTTATAAACTTCTGTAAAGCACTTGGGGGTTCAAAGTGCTCACAACACATCTAGATAAGTTCCCTTGGGGGTCTAGTTTCCAAAATGGAGTCACTTGTGGGGAGTTCCTACTGTTTAGGCACATCAGGGGCTCTGCAAACGCAACCTGACGCCCTGTAGGGATTTCACTCACTCAGGTGCGATGGCTGACACTCAGGAGGCATGTTTCTTTAAAAGTTCACAGGGTTTATTACCTCATAAACCACATGGAAAAATAACAGCAAACAAATAGCCTTTAGTTCAGGAAAAGAAAAACAAAGTGTCCAGTCCTTCAGGCTCCAATAGCCTCTGTGCTGCTCCGCATGGAGAGCTCTGCAGACAACTGCCCTGTCTGCTTCCAAGACCACACACTGGAGGCTAGCACCTCCACACATATCTCCTGTGTTAAGCATTTGCCTGTCTTATATAGAGCTAACCACACCCAGTAACCCATCACATGATTAGCCATGTGGTCTGACATCACCACAGGTCCTGGAACACACATATATACATGGTTATATACAACAAAGATATACTCCGGGCTACATTACAGCAACAAGGCACTTATGTGGCACATACCTCCTGTCGATTACACACCCTTTAGCCATGCTACATACCTCCCCCCTCTGCCTAAAGCCGTGGGGCTTGGCACTTTTCCCCACTAAACAAGGGATTCTTGATAGGGCATCCGCATTACCGTGCAGCTTTCCGGCCCTATGTTCCACATGGAAACTGAAGTCCTGCAGGGCTAAGAACCAACGGGTGACCCTAGCATTTCTACCCTTTGTTTCCCTCATCCATCTTAGTGGGGCATGGTCAGATATCAATCTGAATTTACGACCCAGCAGATAGTACCGTAACGCGTCCACCGCCCACTTTATGGCCAAACACTCTTTTTCCACGACTGAGTAGTTCATCTCAGATGAGGACAGCTTTCTACTCAGATAGAGGACAGGATGCTCCTCCCCATGTAGCTCTTGGGAAAGGACTGCTCCTACCCCAACATCTGAGGCATCTGCCTGAAGAATAAATTCTTTATTAAAGTCTGGGGCCATCAGAACGGGCTGCTTACATAGAGCCCCTTTCAACTCTTGGAAGGCTGACTGTCTCTTCGGACCATTTAACCATCACTGATTTTGTCCCCTTTAGCAGATCCGTCAGAGGCGCAGCCACTGTGGCGAAGTTCGGGATGAACCTCCTGTAATATCCCACGATTCCCAGAAAGGCTTTAACTTGCTTTTTGGAGAGTGGTTTCGGCCATGTTTGGATTGCCTCCACTTTCCTGATTTGGGGCTTTATTTCTCCACGACCCACTATATAGCCTAGGTATTTAGCTTCTTCCTTACCCAAGGCACACTTCTTCGGGTTTATTGTAAACCCCGCCTCTCTTAGAGCATCAAACACCGCTTGGACTTTCTCCAGATGACTCTCCCAGTCCGGGCTAAAGATGACGATATCATCTAGGTACGCAGCAGCGTAGGCCTTACGGGGTGCAAGGACTCTATCCATAGCCCTCTGGAAGGTCGCCGGAGCTCCCTGTAGGCCAAACGGCATCCGGACATACTGGAAGCATCCATCAGGTGTCGAAAAGGCCGTTTTCTCCTTGGCTTCCTGTGCCATGGGGATCTGCCAATACCCCTTTGTCAAATCCAAGGTGGATATATATCTGGCGTGCCCAACCCTTTCGATGAGCTCATCAACGCGGGGCATGGGATAAGCGTCAAACTTGGAGACCTCATTCAACTTCCGATAGTCGTTGCAAAACCTCCATTCTCCATCAGGTTTTGGGACCAGGACAATTGGGCTCGACCAACCGCTCTTGGATTCCTCGATGACTCCAAGCTTCAACATACGCTCCACTTCCTTGGAGATAACTTCTCGACGAGCCTCAGGAATACGATAGGGCTTCACATTCACCCGCACATGTGGCTCTGTTAGGACCTCGTGCTCTATGACCTTCGTGTGTCCTGGCAACTCTGAAAACAGGTCCCTGTTTTTCTGGAGTAACTCTCGGCACTGCTGTTTCTGGGACTTCGATAGCGTCTCCGCTATAGTAACTGCTCCAACCTCACCTTCTGGGTTGCTTAACAACGATGGAGATACTATCGGCTCTCTATCTTGTCACGGCTTGATAAGGTTGACATGGTATACTTGTAATGTTTTCCGTCTTCCTGGTTGGTGAATTTTATAATTTACTCCACCAAGTTTCTCGACAACCTCATATGGCCCTTGCCATTTGGCCAAGAACTTACTCTCCACCGTCGGAACTAACACAAGAACTCGGTCTCCCGGATTGAACTGCCTCACTCTTGCAGACCGGTTGTAGACTCTGGCCTGAGCTTCTTGTGCCTGGAGTAGGTGTTCTTTCACGATAGGCATCACCTTTGCAATCCTCTGCTGCATCAGGGCCACATGCTCAATGACGCTTCTGTGGGGCGTGACTTCGGCTTCCCAGGTTTCCTTGGCTATATCCAGGAGTCCTCGCGGATGTCGGCCATATAGAAGCTCAAACGGTGAGAATCCAGTGGACGCCTGTGGAACTTCACGAATGGAAAATATCAGGTAGGGTAAGAGACAATCCCAGTCTCTACCATCTTTCTCTATAGCTTTTCTCAGCATGCTCTTCAGTGTCTTGTTAAATCTCTCAACAAGGCCATCTGACTGGGGATGGTACACCGAGGTCCTCAACTGGGAGATTTTCAGGGCTTTGCACAACTCCCTCATCACTTTGCTCATGAAAGGTGTCCCCTGGTCAGTCAGGATCTCCTTTGGCAGACCTGTCCGGGAAAAGACATGGACCAACTCGCGGGCTATACTGTTATGACCCCAATGGCAGAGGGTCTCAGAAGTGATAACCAAGTCTGCAAACACAAAAACCAGCTCATAGGGCAGTGGAAACTAGGCTGACCGTATACCTGATCCTAGCACCACAAATAGCAGCAGCCGGGGAACGTACCTACGTTGGTTCTAGACGTCTCGCGCCAGCCGGAGAACTAACTAACCCTAGAAGGGAAAAGATAGACCTTTCTTGCCTCCAGAGAAAAGACCCCAAAAGTTGGATACAAGCCCCCAACAAATAATAACGGTGAGGTAAGAAGAAAAGACAAACATAAGAATGAACTAGGTTTTTAGCAAAGAGAGGCCCACTGACTAATAGCAGAATATAGGAAGATGACTTATACGGTCAGCAAAAACCCTATCAAAATTTCCACGCTGGATATTCAAGAACCCCCGAACCGTATAACGGCCCGGGGGGAGAATATCAGCCCCCTAGAGCTTCCAGCAAAATCAGGAATCACATTTAGTACAAGCTGGACAAAAAATAAGAGCAATGCAAATAACCAAAAAATAAGGAAGCAGGACTTAGCTTATTTTGCAAGAACCAGGACCAGCAGACAGGAGCAAACAGAAAGGAACTGATTACAACGATGCCAGGCACCAGACTGAAAATCCAGGAAGCTTAAATAGCAACACCCCTGGACTAACGAGCCAGGTGGGTACCAAGCAGAGGAAAGAAACTCAAAGTGTCATGTCGCTAGTGACCACAAGAGGGAGCCAAAAAACCCAATTCACAACAGTACCCCCCCCTTAAGGAGGGGTCACCGAACCCTCACCAAGACCACCAGGACGATCAGGATGAGCAGCGTGAAAGGCACGAACCAAATCGGCCACATGAACATCAGAGGCGACCACCCAGGAATTATCCTCCTGACCATAGCCCTTCCACTTGACCAGATACTGAAGCCTCCGTCTGGAGAGACGAGAATCCAAGATCTTCTCCACCACGTACTCCAACTCGCCCTCAACCAACACCGGAGCAGGAGGCTCAACAGAAGGAACCACAGGCACAACGTAGCGCCGCAACAAAGACCTATGGAACACGTTGTGAATGGCAAACGACACCGGAAGATCCAAGCGAAAGGACACTGGATTAAGGATTTCCAAAATCTTATAAGGACCGATGAAGCGAGGCTTAAATTTAGGAGAGGATACCTTCATAGGAACAAACCGAGAAGACAGCCACACCAAATCCCCAACACGAAGTCGGGGACCCACACCGCGGCGGCGGTTGGCAAAACGCTGAGCCTTCTCTTGTGACAACTTCAAGTTGTCCACCACATGATTCCAGATCCGCTGCAACCTATCCACCACAGAATCTACCCCAGGACAGTCAGAAGGCTCAACATGTCCCGAGGAAAAACGAGGATGAAAACCAGAGTTGCAGAAAAATGGCGAAACCAAAGTAGCGGAACTAGCCCGATTATTAAGGGCAAACTCAGCCAATGGAAAGAAGGTCACCCAATCATCCTGATCTGCAGAAACAAAACACCTCAAATAAGCCTCCAGTGTCTGATTTGTTCGCTCCGTTTGGCCATTAGTCTGAGGATGAAATGCAGACGAAAACGACAAATCAATGCCCATCTTAGCACAAAAGGATCGCCAGAACCTGGAAACAAACTGGGATCCTCTGTCAGACACGATATTCTCAGGAATGCCGTGCAAACGAACCACATTCTGAAAGAACAAAGGAACCAGATCGGAAGAGGAAGGCAGCTTAGGCAAAGACACCAAATGGACCATCTTGGAAAAGTGATCACATACCACCCAGACGACAGACATGCCCTGGGACACCGGAAGATCTGAAATGAAATCCATAGAAATGTGTGTCCAAGGCCTCTTCGGGACAGGCAAGGGCAAGAGCAACCCGCTGGCACGAGAACAGCAAGGCTTAGCTCGAGCACAAGTCCCACAGGACTGCACAAATGACCGCACATCCCGTGACAAGGAAGGCCACCAAAAGGACCTAGCCACCAAATCTCTTGTGCCAAAAATCCCCGGATGCCCTGCCAACACCGAGGAATGAACCTCGGAAATGACTCTGCTGGTCCATTTATCAGGAACAAACAGTCTGTCAGGTGAACAAGAGTCAGGTCTACCAGCCTGAAATCTCTGCAACACACGTGGCAAATCCGGGGAAATGGCTGACAAGATTACTCCCTCTTTAAGAATACCAGCTGGCTCTGAGACTACAGGAGAGTCAGGCACAAAGCTCCTTGAAAGAGCATCAGCCTTCACATTCTTTGAACCTGGTAAATACGAGACCACAAAGTCAAAACGGGAGAAAAACAATGACCAACGGGCCTGTCTAGGATTCAGGCGTTTAGCAGACTCGAGATACATCAGATTTTTGTGATCAGTCAAGACCACCACACGATGCTTAGCACCCTCGAGCCAATGACGCCACTCCTCAAATGCCCACTTCATGGCCAACAACTCCCGATTGCCAACATCATAATTCCGCTCAGCAGGCGAAAACGTCCTAGAAAAAAAAGCACATGGTCTCATTACCGAGCAACCAGGGCCTCTCTGCGACAAAACGGCCCCTGCCCCGATCTCAGAAGCATCCACTTCAACCTGAAAGGGAAGTGAGACATCAGGCTGGCACAAAACAGGCGCCGAAGTAAACCAGCGCTTCAGCTCTTGGAAAGCTTCCACGGCTGCAGGAGCCCAGTTAGCAACATCAGAACCTTTCTTGGTCATATCCGTCAAAGGTTTAACAACGCTAGAAAAGTTAGCGATAAAACGACGGTAGAAGTTAGCAAAACCCAAGAACTTCTGAAGACTCTTAACTGACGTGGGTTGAGTCCAATCATGAATAGCTCGGACCTTGACTGGGTCCATCTCCACCGCAGAAGGGGAAAAAATAAAACCCAAAAAGGGAACCTTCTGTACTCCAAAGAGACACTTTGAGCCCTTAACAAACAAAGCATTCTCACGCAGAACCTGAAACACCATCCTGACCTGCTTTACATGGGAGTCCCAATCATCAGAAACAACCAGAATATCATCCAGATAAACAATCATAAATTTATCCAGATACTTCCGGAAGATATCATGCATAAAGGACTGAAACACTGAAGGAGCATTAGAGAGCCCAAAAGGCATCACCAAGTACTCAAAATGACCTTCGGGCGTATTAAATGCAGTTTTCCATTCATCTCCTTGCTTAATGCGCACAAGGTTGTACGCACCACGAAGATCTATCTTGGTGAACCACTTGGCACCCTTAATCCGGGCAAACAAGTCCGACAACAGAGGCAAAGGATACTGAAATTTAACAGTGATTTTATTCAGAAGCCGATAGTCTATACAAGGTCTCAAAGATCCGTCCTTCTTGGCCACAAAAAAGAATCCCGCACCAAGAGGGGAAGAGGATGGACGGATATGCCCCTTCTCCAGAGACTCCTTGATATACAAACGCATTGCGGTATGCTCAGGTACAGACAGATTAAATAATCTTCCCTTAGGAAATTTACTACCTGGAATCAAATCTATAGCGCAGTCACAGTCCCTATGAGGCGGAAGAGCACTGGACCTGGGTAGCCAGTTTCTCAGGCTGTGAAGAGACGTCTAGGATTTCAGGAACGTTCCACGGCTACCTATAGTGTGTGCGGTTAGGATCAGGTTTGCGGTCAGTCTAGTTCCCACATCCCCAGAGCTCGTCCTGTTCTCCTACTTAGTTGGTCAGATTTTTGATCCTAAGCCACTAAGGATCATAACAGAACTGCTGCTCCTTGAGTTTAGCTGTAGCAGCTGCTTTCACTGATCGTCTCTCCTGGCTTTGCTATTTAACCTGGCTCTGGTCTTCAGTTCATGCCAGCTGTCAATGTTCTGGGTTGGATTCAGATCTCTCCTTGGATTTCTCTTATGGCCTGTCCATTTCAGCAAAAGATAAGTTTTTGCTAGTTCTTTGGTTGTCCATTCGCTGTGGACTTTATTGCTCAGCTCATGTTATGTTTCTTTTTGTCTAGCTTGTCATTATGAAATATTCAGGCTAGCTGGAAGCTCTGGGGAAGCAGATTTGCCCTCCACACCGTGAGTCGGCGTGGAGATCATTTTTGTAAACTCTGCGTGGATTTTTCGTTTTTAATACTGACCGCACAGTATCCTTTTCTATTCTGTCTATCTAGATTAGTATTGGCCTCCTTTGCTAAAATCTGTTTTCATTTCTGTGTATGTCATTTCCCTCTCCACTCACAGTCAATATTTGTGGGGGGGCTATCTTTCCTTTGGGGGTTTTCTCTGAGGCAAGATAGCTTTCTGTTTCTATCTTTAGGGGTAGTTAGTTCTCAGGCTGTGACGAGGTGTCTAAGGAGTGACAGGAACATCCCACGGCTATTACTAGTGTTGGTGTTAGGATTAGGAACTGCGGTCAGTATAGATGCCACCTCCTCAGAGCTCATCCCATGTTGCTCTTTAACCACCAGGTCATATCAGTGTTGCTCCTTAACCACCAGGTTATAACAATCAGCGTACTCAGGACAAATTGGACAACAACGTTCGTGTTCCAGTTTCTCCTTTTACCCTTGGGAAAATAAAAAAATTTTCGCTAAAAGATAATTTTTGTGACTAAAAAGTTAAATGTTCATTTTTTACTTCCATGTTGCTTCTGCTGCTGTGAACCCCCTGAAGGGTTAATAAACTTCTTGAATGTGGTTTTGAGCACCTTGAGGGGTGCAGTTTTTAGAATGGTGTCACTTTTGGGTGGTCCCTAGAAAAAAAATGGTTTTGTAAATTTTGTTGTAAAAATGAGAAATCACTGGTCAAATTTTAACCCTTATAACTTCCTAGCAAAAAAAAATTTGTTTCCAAAATTGTGCTGATGTAAAGTAAACATGTGGGAAATGTTATTTATTAACTATTTTGTGTCACGTAACTCTCTGGTTTAACAGAATAAAAATTCAAAATGTGAAAATTGCGAAATTTTCAAAATTTTCGCCAAATTTCCGTTTTTTTCACAAATAAACTCAGAAATTATCGACCTAAATTTACCACTAACATGAAGCCCAATATGTCACGAAAAAACAATCTCAGAATCGCTAGGATCCGTTGAAGCGTTCCTGAGTTATTACCTCATAAAGTGACACTGGTCAGAATTGCAAAATATGGCAAGGTCATTAAGGCCAAAATAGGCTGGGTAATGAAGGGGTTAATACATACAGCTAATCACTCCAAGCAATCCTTACTCTTGTTAGCACTCGATATAGAGAAGGCCTTTGACTCAGTATCATGGGCATACTTGTTCGAAGTCCTCGCTAAGTTTGGCTTCCCGAGTGGTATTACCTCCTGCCTTAAACTTCTGTATGACCACCCCTCAGCCTATGTGAAATTACCCTCAAACCAGCCTACCCCTATTAACATACAACGTGGTACCAGGCAAGGATGTCCGCTTTCCCCAGCCTTATTCGCCCTAGCCATGGAGCCCCTAGTGGAGACTATTAGAGCCAACCCCAACATTAATGGACCTACAATCAGAGATGACCAATACAAAGCAAGCCTTTTTGCGGATGATCTGCTATTGTCCATAGTCAATCCCACAATTACACTCCCAAACCTTTTTGTCGCTCTCCATGAATTTGAACTGGTCTCTGGCCTCAAGATTAACGTCGACAAATCTGAAGCCTTATTCATTAACACCCCCAGGGATACACAAAACAACATAACAGCGCAATTTAAGTTTACCAGTAATGAGCAGTACTTAACCTACCTCGGCATCAATCTAACCTCCCATAGGCCGACTTTATTTAAATGGAGCTATTCCCCCTTAATCAGAAATCTCAAATCGGACCTTACCAGATGGTCATCTATGTCCTTATCCTGGTTAGGTAGACTGCACGCCGTTAAGATGGTTTCCTTACCACGATTTCTGTATGTTTTCCGATCTTTACCCATTCCTCTTCCTGTCAAAACGTTACTAGATATCCATAACACGATTTCTTAATTTTTTATGGCAGGGGAAAAGACCTAGGATAAGACTTAAAACCATGTTTATTAGTAGAAGACGAGGAGGTATGTCCCTGCCTAACTTCATTTTATACTATAGAGCGGCCCAACTAGCCCAGCTAATAAGCGCTAATGCGGACAAACTCAGCACACCCAGATGGGTGAATCTCGAATCTCACCTCCTGACCCCATTGACCCTACCAGGCCTCATGTGGTCGTTGCAGAGACTCCCGAAAGGGATCCATACATCAGCTCCATTTACAGCACACTCCCTGATGTTATGGAGGAAGGAAAGATTTAAACATTCCCTGCAATCCAAAACTTCCTTATTGACACATATTTTTCATAATCCAGCTTTTCCGCCAGGGTTGGAGCCTCGCTCTTTCCACTGGTGGGTATCTAGGGGTTTAATTACCCTTAAACATCTTACTTCACCATTTAACATTCTACTCACCAAGCAAGAGTTCATCCAAAAGTACTCCACACCAAACTCTGAAATATTGCGTATCATACAAATTTTTCACTTTGCTGAACAAATATTGGGACATGGTGTCACCCACTGCCCATCGGGTTATGAGCAAATATGTTTAAATGACCCACTGGGCAGGGGAGCTATCTCTTTAATACATTCAAACCTGAACACAATATCAGAGGATGTAAAACTTAAATACATATGATACAATGGGAAAGAGACCTTAATAAGATAATGTCCCCAATGGAGTGGCAAAAATGTTGCTGCTCTCTCTCTAAGGGCAGTCTCCAAACCTCTTTAGTTGAGACATCCATCAAGCTCCTACATAGAACATATTTAGTTCCGAGCAAACTTCATGCCATCTACCCAAACTTATCGGATCGGTGTTTCAGGAGGTGTGGAGCCCTGGGCGATTTGAAGCATGCATGGTGGGATTGTCCGGTCGTATCTGCCCTTTGCTCAAGGATCAAATCTATTGTAGAGGAGCTATATGGTGGGGAGATTCAGTTAGATGCAACGGTGTTCCTACTGGGAGCCAGATACCCGGGCTTCTCCAACAAACTCCATAATTTAGTCAATCAGCTGTTCCTCGCCACTAAGCTACACATTGCAACGAAATGGAAAACAACTACCCTATCTCTTTCCTCAGTAATTGACAAAATGAACACTATTATGCTATGTGAACGAATACAAGCTACAAGAGAGGACTCATGGGAGCCTTACTATCAAATATGGAGACCGTGGATTGAAAGGAACTCTAGCAGTAATCTTGACCAAGTCTTAGCACTATCTCTATGAAGTCAATTTAACCCCTTACTGACATCGGACGGAATAGTACGTCAGATGTCAGCTCCCCCGCTTTGATGCAGGGCTCCGCGGTGAGCCCGCATCAAAGCCGGGACATGTCAGCTGTTTTGAACAGCTGACATGTGCCCGCAATAGGCGCGGGCAGAATCGCGATCTGCCCGCACCTATTAACTAGTTAAACACCGCTGTCAAACGCAGACAGCGGCATTTAACTACCGCATCCGGCCGGGCGGCCGGAAATGACGTCATCGCCGACCCCCGTCACATGATCGGGGGTCGGCGATGCATCAGGAAGGTAACCATAGAGGTCCTTGAGACCTCTATGGCTCTATGGTTACTGATGCCGGCGTGCTGTGAGCGCCACCCTGTGGGCGGCGCTCACAGCACACCTGCATTTCTGCTGTATAGCAGCGGTCTTATGATCGCTGCTACATAGCAGAGCCGATCGCGTTGTGCCTGCTTCTAGCCTCCCATGGAGGCTATTGAAGCATGGCAAAAGTGAAAAAAAAAAGTTTTAAAAAATGTGAAAAAAATAAAAAAAACATAAAAGTTTAAATCACCCCCCTTTCGCCCCAATCAAAATAAATAAAAAAAAAGAAAAATCAAATCTACACATATTTGGTATCGCCGCGTTCAGAATCGCCCGATATATCAATAAAAAAAAGCATTAACCTGATCGCTAAACGGCGTAACTAGAAAAAAAATCGAAACGCCAGAATTACGTTTTTTGGTCGCCGCGATTTGTATTAAAATGCAATAACGGGCAATCAAAAGAACGCATCTGCACCAAATTGGTATCATTAAAAACACCGTCTCGGCACGCAAAAAATAAGCCCTCAACCGACCCCAGATCATGAAAAATGGAGACGCTACGAGTATCGGAAAATGGCGCAATTTTTTTTAAAAAATTTTTTAGCAAAGTTTGGAATTTTTTTTCACCACTTAGGTAAAAAATAAACTAGTCATGTTAGGTGTCTATGAACTCGTAATGACCTGGAGAATCATAATGGCAGATCAGTTTTAGCATTTAGTGAACCTAGCAAAATAGCCAAGCAAAAAACAAGTGTGGGATTGCACTTTTTTTGCAATTTCACCGCACTTGAAATTTTTTTCCCGTTTTCTAGTACATGACATGGTAAAACCAATGATGTCGTTCAAAAGTACAACTCGTCCCGCAAAAAATAAGCCCTCACATGGCCAAATTGACGGAAAAATAAAAAAAGTTATGGCTCTGGGAAGGTGGGGAGCGAAAAACGAAAACGAAAAAACGGAAAAAGCTCCGGGGGTGAAGGGGTTAATGTCCGATAGTCTTCCTTAGACTCGCTCCTTATACCCGACAATTGATAGTACTCTGATGCAGTAATCGATCTCTTAACCCCCCCCCCCTTGTCTTTTCCAACCACTTACCTTTGTCTGCGTGTTTAACTGTATTGTTTAAATATCATTAAGGTTAATCTAGAATTTGATTATATCCATGTATATTCCCCTGCATGGGATTTTGTTGTGAAGCTTTCTTAATTTTTCTTTGAAAAATAAAAACTTGTTGAAACTAAATAAGCTGCAGCAGCAGGCAGTTATGGAGCTTTGGGAAGAATACAGTGCCTGCAAGCCTTGCACTGATGTGGATATGCTGTGCCCTGCCTGCCTAGCGTTGCAATATTGGGACCCAAGAATTAGCCCTAAAAAGGACTTTTGGTTTCTGAGGAGTTGTGGATGTAAGAGTTGCAGACCTACACTACCTCTAAAAACAACGATTCTGACCCTATTTCGGCAGCAGCTCTCCCTACTCTCGCTGAAACAGGAACAGAATGCGGCGAGCAGGGTGGCGCCTGGTCTCTTATACTCGGGATGATGCTGTACGGCCCAGCCAATCACTGCACGACCACAACAAAGATGGCTGCGGCTTTTCATGGCCTGGCAGACAATCTCTGCACCGTGATTGGGTCTCTAAAGTCTGCCAAAACTGCTGGGTGGAGACTGCAGTTACCTCCGAAAAATACCGAGAAATGCTCGCTGCTCGGCGAGTACACCGAGCATAGTGATACTCGCTCGAGTAACGAGTAGTGGAGAGCACGTTCGCTCATCACTATTTAAAATACATCTTTATTTAGGTTTCACAAACGCTTTAAAAACCGCATCAAAAACTGTCTAAAGAAAAAAATAAAAAAATCGCTAGCAAGGTGCCCAAAAATGCATCCAAACTTATCAAAAACAAAGCTGCATTTTCTGGCAGCAGATTTTGTGCAACCAAATCTGAAACATGTGCACACAGCCTAAGACTCTTTTTGTATTTATATATTTTTGTCTATTTTTGGTGCTATTTCTTCCATAGTTACTTGCTTGCCAACATTGGTTCATAAAGATTGGTTATCTATCAGTATCTGTTAGGGTACTGTCACACAGTCACACTTTGGACGCTACGACGGCACGATCCGTGACGTCGCAGCGTCGTATGATTATCGCTCCAGCGTCGTAGACTGCGGTCACACTTTGCAATCACGGCGCTGGAGCGATGCCGAAGTCCCCGGGTAACCAGGGTAAACATCGGGTTACTAAGCGCAGGGCCGCGCTTAGTAACCCGATGTTTACCCTGGTTACCAGCGTAAACGTAAAAAAAAAAAACAGTACATACTCACATTCCGGTGTCTGTCCCCCGGCGTTCTGCTTCTCTGCACTGTGTAAGCACCAGAGCCGGAAAGCAGAGCGGTGACGTCACCGCTGTGCTCGCTTTCCGGCCGACAGGCGCTCACAGTGCAGAGAAGCTGAGACACCGGAGGACAGACACCGGAATGTGAGTATGTACTGTTTGTTTTTTTTACTTTTACGCTGGTAACCAGGGTAAACATCGGGTTACTAAGCGCGGCCCTGCGCTTAGTTACCCGATGTTTACCCTGGTTACAAGCGAACGCATCGCTGGATCGCTGTCACACACAACGATCCAGCGATGTCAGCGGGTGATCAAGCGACGAAAGAAAGTTCCAAACGATCTGCTACGACGTACGATTCTCAGCGTGATGTCTGATCGCAGTAGCGTGTCAGACACAGCGATATCGTATGGATATCGCTGCAACGTCACGGATCGTACCGTCGTAGCGATCAAATTGCCACTGTGTGACAGTACCCTTATACGTATAAAGATCAGCTAATTGTCAGTAATTGTCATATATGCACAGTTTAAACACTAAAAGGGTAATATATGAATGGTCCTCGAGATAAGCACTGACTCACTTTCTCCATTTCCAGTGATTTTGTTTGCAGTACCTTTTGGGTATGTGCGCACACATTGCAGATTTGCCTCTGGAGTTTTCTGTGCGGCTTCTGCATCTCTTGGCAGAAAACGCAGGTGCAGATTTGTTGCGTTTATCTTGAGGATTATGTGTGGATTTAATGCGGATTTACTGCTGATTATGTGCTTATTTCTTGCGTTTTTACACCAGAGGATTTCTAAAATGGAATCGTTACAAAAACGCTGCAGATTCGGTCAAATAAATGACATGATCCTTCTTTTAATCCGCAGCTTTTTTAGTGCGGAATTTAGCCCACCATTACCACACATTTTTTTTTTTTCATTCATTTACATTGTACTGTAAATCACTTGCGGATCTGCAGCGTTTCTGCTCGTACAAAAACACTGGGGATCCGCTGTAAATCCGCAACGTGTGCACATAGCCTAAGCGTGGTGAAGTTTATTATTTTTAAAAAAAATTCATTCTATATATCTATCTGCCATTCCATCTATCTATCAGTTTCCTTCTATCCATCTGATTCCTTCTTTCTATCTATCTCATTCTATCTATTTATCTTATTCCATCTATCTGATTACTTCTATATATCAATCTACGTAATTCCATCTATATATCTAATTTGTTTTATCTATCTATTTATCTATCTATGTTTGTCTATGATTCTTTGTAACTTTCTGATTCTTTATTTCTATCAATCTATCTATGTAATCTATCTATCACCCTCTGTGACCTTTCCCGGCGCCTGCGCACTGCAGTACTTTGCTCTGCCCTCAACAGGGCAGACAAAGTACGCCTGCGCCGTAGCCGCAGCGTGAATACAAGAAGAAGACGTCATTGTAAGAAGATGGGAGGCCCCGGACCGGACTGCAGCGGGACCGCCTCTGGGTGAGTATAATCTAACCTCTTTTTCTCATCTTTCAGGATACATCGGGGGCTTATCTACAGCATTACAGAAGGTTGCCGATAAGCCCCTGATGCTGGTGAGCTTAGTTCATCTTCGATATTGGGGGTGACAGGTTTCCTTTAACATAAACACGTTAAAAAAATGGCGTGGGCTCCCGCGCAATTTTCTGCACCAGAGGGTGCATGGTGTATGTTCCATGGTGTATGTTGCATGGTGTATGTTCCATGGGGTATGTTGTATGTACTCGGTTGTTAGATGAGATAGATAAATAGATAGAAAGAAGAAATCAGAAAGTTAGAAGGAATAACAGATAGAATGATATATATAGATGTAAAGAAATAGAGAGATAGATATAAAGAGATAGAAAGATAGATAAGCGATTTTGTCATGTTATGTGCTGGATGGGAAAAGCTTTCCGGCGTCCAGAACCACACAATTGTACAATTGCATAAACACACTTCCGGGGCACAGAGGTGAGCGTCAGAAGCTGGCGCATGCGCAATGATCTATTGTATGCTTTGCCCGCTGTTGGGCAATACATACTGCGCATGCGCTAGAGGCTAATGCACTGCGCAACCGCAAAAAATGAGCGCGATCTGTGCTATTCACAAATCGAGTTACGTCTGACATGCCGAGAAGCGGGGGGAGAGACAGCGATTAGGCCCCGCCCATCGGACCGGGGTGATTGACAGACAAAAACGGCGAGTTTACTAAGGTATTTTGTCTGCAAAGGTGGGGAATCGGGGGATATAAATGTAGTAATGCTCGTAAAGCAGAGCTCAGGCCCAGCTGAATCATCCATCATTGTGACTGGACTGGAGAGCTTCACATCCCACAAATAATTGGAGAAGGCGGATATGGTAAAGTACGGTAAGTATGTCACGTCTTCCTCATGTGTGTAATGTGAAGCAGTAATATGACTCTAGGAACATCACTGCTTCATATCTTCTCATCATGTCTCATGGCAGGACAGTACTTTTCTCTAGTTCTAATCTTCTCTATCCTACAGGTCATGTTAGCCACACATCAGGCCTGCCAACAACAACTGGCAGTGAAGATGGTGAAGAAGAGGCTCCTACTTGAGGACACAAGGGACAATGTCCTGATAGAACGTCAGGTCCTGGAGATGACAAGGAAGAGTCCATTCATTACTCGGGCTTTGGCCACCTTCCAGTCCCAGGTAAGAGGCTCATAATCGAACAGCTCTGAGTTTTCTATGTGTTCAATGAATGACTGTCTATGTGCTAATCTGTCTGCAATGTTCTTCTAGGTCACTACCATAGTATTACATGCATTATAAGAATACATCCAGTGCCCCATATCTAGAATATACCAATAACCTCTATTAAATCCTCTGTTTTATCACAGGACTACGTCTTCTATGTCATGGAATATCTCAGTGGAGGAGACCTTAGAGGCATCATGGCAACAAATGCCCCATTTCCCATTCCAGCCACCAGGTAAGACAGAATGTAGATGTATTAGATGAAGACGCTGGTTGTCAGAAACATCTGGTTTTATGTCATTATTACTCTCTTAGTTTAGTGGATGAAATATTGGTGGTTGATTATTTTCTATTTTTTTCTCGTCAGATTTATTGCGGCTGACATAATTTGTGGTCTGCAGTTTCTCCACTCCAGAGGAATCATACACAGGTAAGTGCAGAATGTCTTCTTCTGTGTAGACTTGGTATAATTACTCCTATACCCTCATATTCATGCCACCTGTAGACAGTATCTGTGGCCATCATTTGTACCCCAGCCCAACTAATCTAATAATTATGGTATGTTATAATTTATTTCCTTTACCAGAGATATAAAACCAGAGAATATCTTACTGGACAGCACCGGTCACTTGAAGATCACTGATTTCAGTCTCGCCGTTATGAACATGTTTGGCGACGCAAAGACTTCAGGTTGGGTCGGGAGTCTTTTATACATGGCTCCTGAGGTGAGGAATCATCTATATATTGCTGTGCACAAGCCTGGACATTTCAATGTCTTCTGCAGTCTGGACAAAGTTCTTATTTTCTTCATGTCTTCACAGATTCTTCTAGAGAAGCCCTACAACACGGCAGTGGACTGGTTCTCTACTGGTGTGGTGATATATGAGATGGCAACTGGCAGATATCCATTCTATATAGGTGAATTGGATGACACCACCATAGAGGCACTGATCAATGCTGATCCCGCCTTCCCAAAAGGACTAGACCTCCAAGCCAAATCCATCATAGAGGGGGTGAGTATAAATACACATCTCAGTAATAAAGGGGATAGATATAACGAAAAACACAACAATGAAAATGAAAAACGACTGTAGACTGAATAATTGTCTTCGTTATTTGTTTGCAGCTCTTGAGTAAGTCACCAGAGAGTCGGCAGGTAGCTATGGACGACATCAGAGCTCATCCATTCTTTATGGAGATCAACTGGACAGATATAGAAGGAGCCGGAACGCGTCCACCCTTCCAACTACCACCTGTAAGTATATCACCCAATGAAGATAATGGAAGCTGTACATTTCTGTTGAGTGTATTCTTTATGACCACAGGATCTTGTATCTTCTCTCTGCAGCCACCTGTGATGACATCAGATATAATGAAAGATGTGTTATCATTCACTGAAGCCATTAAACCACCAATGGCCGAAACAGATCAAAAACTCTTTTGTGGATTCACATTTGCCAGTGACGGATGGAAGGTCATAAAGAAGACACCAAAACCTGTAAAATCTAATCAAGGACCTGCAATACCCCATCACAGGTGAGTCACTGTAAACGGGACGCAAATTATGGCGCTTTTTAAGACTCCTCTCTTATACTGTGAAAATGCTGCAGAGTGTAGTATGGAAACCTCTTACTGACTGCTGCAAGTCCACAGGGCGATCCTCGAGGCGTTTTCATATTAGGATAACCCCATGCCATATGTCTTATTGGGATATAAGAATTATTTCTAACCTATTATCTCTCCTGGCAGAACATTTGGCAGTATTGTGAAGGCCACCTTCCACAGGATCTGGAGGAGAATAAAACGCTGGAAGTGAACAGCTTTGAAAACTGCTGTTCACTAGTTCCTATTCCACCTTCACCGCTAGGAGGGCCGTGACCTGCAGCCATACCCACTCCTTTTCCCTGCTGTAATCCGGGCTGGAAGATATTCTCGATTATGGCAATCTGCAGTGTCCGAATACAAGAAGAAGCTGGAGACCATGAAAATCCTACCACGAGTCAATAAAATTACCGTGGACCAGCGCTTCTAGATAACATGTTGCCTCGTGCTCCCAGGGAAGGGCACTTATCCTTAGGCCGTGGTTCTCTAGAGGTTTTCTCCACAGGGTTTTTTTCCTCTGCTGAGTGCCGACGGATAAGCACAAGAAAATGGCAACTTGTTGTCTTCTGCCCTCAGTGGAGCTCACACCAACCAATAGTGGCATAGAGGAACCTAAGAGGACATTTACCAACAATAAACTGGTTCATTCACCATCATGTGCTAGTACTAGATTTATTTTATATCTAAGTGGAAAAGAATTTTAGCTTTTACCCCTTTAGAACAAAGTGTAATGTGTTGATACAATTTATGTACTTTTCATTGGTACCATTTTGGAACACACAAGACTTTTTGGTTAATTTTAAATCTATAAGTTTGCTAAATCTGTTTTTGAAAGGCGGGATACAGAATGAAAAGTCTCTGGTAGAATTTGAGTTTTTTAAGCCTTAATTGTGCAGTAGAAATAATTTAGAAATGCGACAGTTCAGGTTGTTACAGATGCAGCAATACCAATTCTTATAGATAAAGGTGTAAAGTGCAGGTACACGTCAGGGCTGATCTCTTGGTCACTGTGGGTCACTGCATCACTCTTCCTTCAACCAGATATGATAAATTTAGCCCTTTACTGTGTTATAGTAATAAGAGCTCAGCCAGGGAGTAGCACCTCAGTGTAATTGTGCCTTCAGTTCCCAGATTTCCATACGACAAAGCCGCCCGTTCCTAGGGTGACGCTTCCGGTGGCTACTAGGTGTATGGCCTTGGCCACTGCTCTCTGTTCAGCTTCTTCCATTTGTGCACATGCAGGGACCTCTGAATCGTCCACCACCGTCTCCTGGAGGATGATCGGTCCAGGGGAGCTGCCATCCTATACAGTAAAGTAGAAATGGGTTTGCTTAGTATAAAAAGGCATTAGGTCTTGACAGCAAAAAAACCTCACTAGTGGCAATCTAGTGGCTCTGACTTTGACCCAGAGTAATAAGCACTTAGCCACGGAAAACTGGGGCCTTTCTGACCCATCAGATTTCTGCAATTGCATCAGGCCCTCTATCTAACTACCCAGTACCCACTACTGTACAGCAGTGATCACAGGGCTCTGTAGCGCCACCATCAGACAGGTAAAGCAGCTGCAGTTTAGAGATGGCGGCTCACATTTCTGACATACATCGTTGCTCAGAAATTGGGAAATGGGTAAAAAAAATGAAAATATTGTGATGGGTCCTGCACAGAGTGGAAAGTACAGCATCGCCTACTCCCACTAGTCCTATATAGGAGCCAGCATGAACACGGCCCTAGTCACTAAGGGTACTGTCACACAGTGCAATTTTGATCGCTACGACGGCACGATTCGTGACGTTGCAGCGTCGTATGATTATCGCTCCAGCGTCGTATACTGCGGTCACACGTTGCAATACACTGCGCTGGAGCGATAATTTCATGACGTATTTGCGATGTAGAAGCCGTTGGTTACTGTGCGCACATCGTATACAACCTGTGTCACACGATGCAATCATGCCGCCACAGCGGGACACTAGACGACGAAAGAAAGTTTCAAACGATCTGCTACGACGTACGATTCTCAGCGGGGATCCGGATCGCAGTAGCGTGTCAGACACAACGATATCGTAACGATATCGCTAGAACGTCACGAATCGTGCCGTCGTAGCGATCAAAATTGCACTGTGTGACAGTACCCTAACTCTGCTTTCTCATTGTCAGATTGGATTACTTTCACCCCCTCCCAAACTGTGACATACACACGCCAATCGCTGCTGTTTAGCCCCTTAAATGCAGCTATTAATCGATGACAATGACATTTAAGACTCGCGATTCCAGTTGTAGAGCAATTCACATGGTAATTGCCCATAGTCCAAGGTGTGGTTACAGGTGCTGATGGGTTGTCCTGGAGGCGCCACCGCACCACCTTGGTTCTCCTGTGAAGTCCACCCAGAACGGCATGCTGGTTCAGTGGTTAGCACTGTCGCGCAGAGGTTCATGCAGTGTCGGACTGGGGTGTATAGGGCCCACCAATAGAACTGACTCCAGGGGCCCACTCTAACTTTCAATGCTCGGGCTAGGTACACATTTGTGTTGTAGTGTTTGTTAGGAAGATCAGTCGTAAGTTTCATTATATTCACTAGAGAACAGGTACAACATGCTGCACATTTTTTTCCACTAAAAAGATGGACACTCTAACGGAAACAACAAAGACCGGATTATATTTAATTGATTCCGTCCTTCGCCATTTTTGTCTATTATGTGACAGATCAATTTCTTAACCCCTTTACTCCCAAGGGTGGTTTGCATGTTAATGACTGGGCCAATTTTTACAATGCTAACCACTGTCCCTTTATGAGGCAATAACTCTGAAATGCTTCAATGGATCCCGGTGATTCTGAGAACTTTTTCTCGTGACATATTGTACTTCATGTTAGTTGTAAAATTTCTTTGATATGACTTGCGTTTATTGGTGAAAAAAAACGGAAATTTTGTGAAAATTTTGCAATTTTTCAACTTTGAATTTTCATGCTGCCGCCTATTGTATTTTTTATCACTTAAATGTAACTCTCGTCATTCTACCCTCCTTGCGCCGATCGCCAGCAGAGCAGGGGAGAATGATGAGAGCTGTGTTCAGCACCTGTCGCCAGGGAACAGCGCTTACTGAAACGCTTCTTCCCTGGCGTCCGTCCGTGTGGTACTGATGCGTCAAACGGTTGCCACACGTATTACACACAAAGACAATGACATCTCCGGTACCGGAAATATCAGGAGGTGTGGAAGAGATCTTATAGCGGGTTTTCACGTTTTGCTGCTGTCACACACTAAAAGATGCTTTTTATTGCAAAAAATAGTTTTTGCATCGCCATATTGTTGCATCGCCACAGAGTCACCTGAGGTCTTGTTTTTTGCGGGACGAGTTGACGTTTTTATTGGTACCATTTTCGGGCACATGACATTTTTTGATCGCTTTCTATTCCAATTTTTGGGAGGCAGAATGAACAAAAATCAGCAATTCATGAATTTCTTTTGGGGGGGACATTTATACTGTTGTGTGTGTGGTAACATTGGCAGTTTTTTTGTTCGGGTCAGTACGATTACAGCGATACCTCATTTATATTTTTTTATGTTTTTGTGCTTTTATACAGTAAAAACTATTTTATAGAAAGAAATGATTATTTTGCATAACTTTATTCTGAGAGCAATAACTTTTTTATTTTTTTGCTAATGGAGCTGTATGGGGGCTTATTTTTTGCGGGACAATATGATGTTTTCAGCGGTACCATGTTTATTTGTATCTGTCTTTTTGATCGCGTGTTATTCCGCTTTTTGTTCGGCGGTATGATGATAGAGCATTGTTTTTTGCCTTGTTTTTTTAATTTTTTTTATGGTGTTCACTAAAGTTGTTAACTAGTGGGACAGTTTTATAGGTCGGGTGGTTGCAGATGCAGCAATACCAAATATGTGTACTTTTATTGTTTAGATTTTTTTTCATTCAAATATTTATTTAATGATAGAATATATATTGATTTTTTTATAGTTATGTTTGATTTTTAAAAAAATATTTTTACAGTTATTTAAAAAGAAGGTAATTTTTTTTTTTACTTTTTTATTTAGTCCCACTATGGGACAATTATTTTTTGCAGGCTCATCGCTTCTATAGCATGCAGATGAAGCAGTGTCTGCATGCCATAGAAGCTGTTGGCGCTGCATTGACAGAGAGACTTAGGCTACTTTCACACTAGCGTTAACTGCATTACGTCGCAAATGCGTCGTTTTGCCGAAAAAACGCATCCTGCAAAAGTGCTTGCAGGATGCTTTTTTTCTGCATTGACTAACATTAGCGACGCATTTGCGACGCAATGACACACGTAGCTACCGTCTTGCGACGGTCGCGCCGTGCTGTTGCGGACCGTCGGGAGCAAAAAACGTTACATGTAACGTTTTTTGCTCCCGACGGTCCACTTTTTCCGACCGCGCATGCGCGGCCGGAACTCCGCCCCCACATCCACGCACTTCCCCGCACCTCACAATGGGGCAGCGGATGCGCAGGAAATATGCATCCGCTGCCCCCGTTGTGCGGCGGGGCCGAGCCCGACGCTAGTGTGAAAGTAGCCTTACTGATCATGCACTGCGCATGATCAGCAAATTTCCTCACTATGGTGACCCGCATGTCGTCATGATAACATCAGGTCACCACGTCAACGATCAGGACCCCGCAGCACGCCACCGGGTCTCCGATCCAAAGGCAGAGGAGCTTTCTGCCATCTGCCGGCTTCCGGAATGATGTGATTGTGTTCGATCGCAGCATTTCGGGAGTTAAAGTGCTGGGAGGTGCAATCCTGGCACCTAGTGCCAGGTGTCAGCTGTCAGAATCAGCTGACACCTGGCGGCGATCGCCCGCCCACCCCCTGTGATTGCGGGAGATCGTGATGACGTAATATTCCATACCTGGTCAGATAGGCCCAGGGCCCATGGATGGAATATTATGTCCGATATAAGAAAAGGGTAAAGGCCACATTCACAAGTTCAGTATTTGTAAGCCAAACCCAGGAGTGGGTGATAAATGAAAAAATGGTGACATGCTTCTCTTAGGCCGGGGTCACACTAGAGAGATTTACGGATGTATGAGAGGCGCAAAAACAACGCATTGCACACGGACCAATTATTCTCTATGGGGCAGCTCCTATCTGCTGTATATTTCTCAGCTGTATTTTACGGACTGAGAAAATTGCAGCATGCTGCGTTTGTCAGCGTATAGCGCAAAAAATACACCAATGAAAGTCTATGGAGGCGAGAAAAATACAGATTACACACGGACCATGCATGTGACTTGCGAGAAATACGTATGTCATGATTCTCAATGGCGAGAGAACATAGCCCAGCATATATAAGAACTAGCTCTTGGAAGATGGAATCTAAACTGACCATGAACTAAACCTGCCGCACAATTAACAGTGGCCGGGTAGCGTGCCTACGTTTTATCCCTAGACGCCCAGCGCCAGCCGGAGGACTAACTAATCCTAGCAGAGGAAAATACAGTCCTGGCTCACCTCTAGAGAAATTTCCCCAAAAGGCAGACAGAGGCCCCCACATATATTGGCGGTGATTTTAGATGAAATGACAAACGTAGTATGAAGATAGGTTTAGCAAAATCGACGTCCGCTTACTAGATAGCAGGAAGACAGAAAGGGCACTTTCATGGTCAGCTGAAAACCCTATCAAAACACCATCCAGAAATTACTTTAAGACTCTAGTATTAACTCATAACACCAGAGTGGCAATTTCAGATCACAAGAGCTTTCCAGACACAGTAACGAAACAGCAGCTGTGAACTGGAACAAAATGCAAAAACAAACGAGGACGAAAGTCCAACTTAGCTGGGAGTTGTCTAGTAGCAGGAACATGCAAAGAAAGGCTTCTGATTACATTGTTGACCGGCATGAAACTGACAGAGGAGCAAGGTTATATAGAGACTCCCACATCCTGATGGGAACAGGTGAACAGAGAGGATGATGCACACAAGTTCAATTCCACCAGTGGCCACCGGGGGAGCCCAGAATCCAATTTCACAACAGTACCCCCCCCCTCAAGGAGGGGGCACCGAACCCTCACCAGAACCACCAGGGCGATCAGGATGAGCCCTATGAAAGGCACGGACAAGATCGGAGGCATGAACATCAGAGGCAGTCACCCAAGAATTATCCTCCTGACCGTATCCCTTCCATTTGACCAGATACTGGAGTTTCCGTCTGGAAACACGGGAGTCTAAGATCTTTTCCACAACGTACTCCAACTCACCCTCAACCAACACCGGAGCAGGAGGCTCAACGGAAGGCACAACCGGTACCTCATACCTGCGCAATAATGACCGATGAAAAACATTATGAATAGAAAAAGATGCAGGGAGGTCCAAACGGAAGGACACAGGGTTAAGAATCTCCAATATCTTGTACGGGCCGATGAACCGAGGCTTAAACTTAGGAGAAGAAACCCTCATAGGGACAAAACGAGAAGACAACCACACCAAGTCCCCAACACAAAGCCGAGGACCAACACGACGACGGCGGTTGGCAAAAAGCTGAGTCTTCTCCTGGGACAACTTCAAATTGTCCACTACCTGCCCCCAAATCTGATGCAACCTCTCCACCACAGCATCCACTCCAGGACAATCCGAAGATTCCACCTGACCGGAGGAAAATCGAGGATGAAACCCCGAATTACAGAAAAACGGGGACACCAAGGTGGCAGAGCTGGCCCGATTATTGAGGGCGAACTCCGCCAATGGCAAAAAAGCAACCCAATCATCCTGATCCGCAGACACAAAACACCTCAAATATGTCTCCAAGGTCTGATTAGTCCGCTCGGTCTGGCCATTAGTCTGAGGATGGAAAGCAGACGAAAAAGACAAATCTATGCCCATCCTAGCACAGAATGCCCGCCAAAATCTAGACACGAATTGGGTCCCTCTATCAGAAACGATATTCTCCGGAATACCATGCAAACGAACAACATTTTGAAAAAACAGAGGAACCAACTCGGAAGAAGAAGGCAACTTAGGCAGGGGAACCAAATGGACCATCTTAGAGAAACGGTCACACACCACCCAGATGACAGACATCTTCTGAGAAACAGGCAGATCCGAAATAAAATCCATCGAGATGTGCGTCCAAGGCCTCTTCGGAATAGGCAAGGGCAACAACAATCCACTAGCCCGAGAACAACAAGGCTTGGCCCGAGCACAAACGTCACAAGACTGCACAAAGCCTCGCACATCTCGTGACAGGGAAGGCCACCAGAAGGACCTTGCCACCAAATCCCTGGTACCAAAGATTCCAGGATGACCTGCCAACGCAGAAGAATGAACCTCAGAGATGACTCTACTGGTCCAATCATCAGGAACAAACAGTCTACCAGGTGGGCAACGATCCGGTCTATCCGCCTGAAACTCCTGCAAGGCCCGCCGCAGGTCTGGAGAAACGGCAGACAATATCACTCCATCCTTAAGGATACCTGTGGGCTCAGAATTACCAGGGGAGTCAGGCTCAAAACTCCTAGAAAGGGCATCCGCCTTAACATTCTTATTACCCGGTAGGTATGACACCACAAAATTAAACCGAGAGAAAAACAACGACCAGCGCGCCTGTCTAGGATTCAGGCGCCTGGCAGACTCAAGGTAAATTAAATTTTTGTGGTCAGTCAATACCACCACCTGATGTCTGGCCCCCTCAAGCCAGTGACGCCACTCCTCAAAAGCCCACTTCATGGCCAAAAGCTCCCGATTCCCAATATCATAATTCCGCTCGGCGGGCGAAAATTTACGGGAAAAAAAAGCACAAGGTCTCATCACGGGGCAGTCGGAACTTCTCTGCGACAACACCGCCCCAGCTCCGATTTCAGAAGCGTCGACCTCAACCTGAAAAGGAAGAGCAACATCAGGCTGACGCAACACAGGGGCGGAAGAAAAGCGGCGCTTAAGCTCCCGAAAGGCCTCCACAGCATCAGGGGACCAATCAGCAACATCAGCACCCTTCTTAGTCAAATCACTCAATGGCTTAACAACATCAGAAAAACCAGCAATAAATCGACGATAAAAGTTAGCAAAGCCCAAAAATTTCTGAAGACTCTTAAGAGAAGAGGGTTGCGTCCAATCAAAAATAGCCTGAACCTTGACAGGATCCATCTCGATGGAAGAGGGGGAAAAAATGTATCCCAAGAAGGAAATCTTTTGAACCCCAAAAACGCACTTAGAACCCTTCACACACAAGGAATTAGACCGCAAAACCTGAAAAACCCTCCTGACCTGCTGGACATGAGAGTCCCAGTCATCCGAAAAAATCAGAATATCATCCAGATACACAATCATAAATTTATCCAAATAATCGCGGAAAATGTCATGCATAAAGGACTGGAAGACTGAAGGGGCATTTGAAAGACCAAAAGGCATCACCAAATACTCAAAGTGGCCCTCGGGCGTATTAAATGCGGTTTTCCACTCATCCCCCTGCTTGATTCGCACCAAATTATACGCCCCACGGAGATCAATCTTAGAGAACCACTTGGCCCCCTTTATACGAGCAAACAAATCAGTCAGCAGTGGTAACGGATATTGATATTTAACCGTGATTTTATTCAAAAGCCGATAATCAATACACGGCCTCAAAGAGCCATCTTTCTTAGACACAAAGAAAAAAACGGCTCCTAAGGGAGATGACGAAGGACGAATATGTCCCTTTTCCAAGGACTCCTTTATATATTCTCGCATAGCAGCGTGTTCAGGCACAGACAGATTAAATAAACGACCCTTAGGGTATTTACTACCCGGGATCAAATCTATGGCACAATCGCACTCCCGGTGTGGAGGTAGTGAACCAAGCTTGGGTTCTTCAAAAACGTCACGATAGTCAGACAAGAATTCAGGAATCTCAGAGGGAATAGATGATGAAATGGAAACCAAAGGTACGTCCCCATGAGTCCCTTTACATCCCCAGCTTAACACAGACATAGCTTTCCAGTCGAGGACTGGGTTATGAGATTGCAGCCATGGCAATCCTAGCACCAAAACATCATGTAGATTATACAGCACCAGAAAGCGAATAATCTCCTGGTGATCCGGATTAATACGCATAGTTACTTGTGTCCAGTATTGTGGTTTATTACTAGCCAATGGGGTGGAGTCAATCCCCTTCAGAGGTATAGGAGCTTCCAAAGGCTCCAAATCATACCCACAGCGTTTGGCAAAGGACCAATCCATAAGACTCAAAGCGGCGCCAGAGTCGACATAGGCGTCCGCGGTAATAGATGATAAAGAACAAATCAGGGTCACAGATAGAATAAACTTAGACTGTAAAGTGCTAATTGAAACAGACTTGTCAAGCTTCTTAGTACGCTTAGAGCATGCTGATATAACATGAGTTGAATCACCACAATAGAAGCACAACCCATTTTTTCGTCTAAAATTCTGCCGCTCGCTTCTGGACAGAATTCTATCACATTGCATATTTTCTGGCGTCTTCTCAGTAGACACCGCCAAATGGTGCACAGGTTTGTGCTCCCGCAGACGCCTATCGATCTGAATAGCCATTGTCATGGACTCATTCAGACCCGCAGGCACAGGGAACCCCACCATAACATCCTTAATGGCATCAGAGAGACCTTCTCTGAAAATCGCCGCCAGGGCGCACTCATTCCACTGAGTAAGCACAGACCATTTACGGAATTTTTGGCAGTATATTTCAGCTTCATCTTGCCCCTGAGATAGGGACATCAAAGCTTTTTCCGCCTGAAGCTCTAAATGAGGTTCCTCATAAAGCAACCCCAAGGCCAGAAAAAACGCATCCACATTGAGCAACGCAGGATCCCCTGGTGTCAATGCAAAAGCCCAATCTTGAGGGTCGCCCCGGAGCAAGGAAATTACAATCCTGACCTGCTGTGCAGGATCTCCGGCAAAGCGAGACTTCAGGGACAAAAACAATTTGCAATTATTTTTAAAATTTTGAAAGCAAGATCTATTCCCTGAAAAAAATTCAGGCAAAGGAATTCTAGGTTCAGACATAGGTGCATGAACAACAAAATCTTGCAAATTTTGTACCTTCGTGGCGAGATTATTCAAACCTGTAGCTACACTCTGAAGATCCATTTCAAACAGGTGAACACAGAGCCATTCAAGGATTAGAAGGAGAGAAAGAGAGGAAGGCTGCAGTATAGGCAGACTAGCAAGTGATTCAATTATGAGCACACTCAGAACTAGAGAAAAAAAAAAAAAAATTTCAGCAGACTTCTTTTTTCTCTCCTTTCTCAGCCAATAATTTAACCCTTTTTGGCCGGTCAAACTGTCATGATTCTCAATGGCGAGAGAACATAGCCCAGCATATATAAGAACTAGCTCTTGGAAGATGGAATCTAAACTGACCATGAACTAAACCTGCCGCACAATTAACAGTGGCCGGGTAGCGTGCCTACGTTTTATCCCTAGACGCCAGGGGCGTAACAACAGTCCTGCGGGCCCCGGTGCGAACTTTTGAATGGGGCCCCCCCCCCCCCCCCATTATGGCACCATGCAGGGCCCCCCACCATGCAGGGCCCCCCCCAGCTGACCAATAGCACCATGCAGGGCCCCCCACCTGACCAATAGCACCATGCAGGGCACCCCCCCCCCTAGCTGACCAATAGCACTATGCAGGGCACCCCCCCCCAGCTAAACGATAATGGCACCGGCTCCTGCCGCCCGGACATACCTGGGCCGGGGGCCCGGCGATCGGCATCGCCAGGCAGCCCGGGACCTGGGAAGAGCATGGCGCACCCACATGTCGCACCCCCCACATGTCCCACATGTTGCTGCTGCACGTACCTTGGCTTCACCGCTCGAAGTCCCCCAGGCAGCGCGCGCGCGCCTGGCAGCCCCGCGAAAAGGAGGAGGAGGAGCCGAAGAACGTGACGCCGCACGGCCTGCCCCCACAGTGACCGGCCGCTCAGCCTGCAATTCATCCTGGCGGCGGCCCGGTAAGCTGCGCCCACGGCGGACTACCGAGGTCGCAGAGGTCGCGGCGGCACCGGGCCCTCTTTTGGGCCCGGGCCCTGGTGCAGCCGCGACCTCTGCGACCCCGGTAGTTCCGCCCCTGGTCTCCAGCATTCTGCCCCAGTGTGTGTCTCCAGCATTCTGCCCCAGTGTGTGTCTCCAGCATTCTGCCCCAGTGTGTGTCTCCAGCATTCTGCCCCAGTGTGTGTCTCCAGCATTCTGCCCCAGTGTGTGTCTCCAGCATTCTGCCCCAGTGTGTGTCTCCAGCATTCTGCCCCAGTGTGTGTCTCCAGCATTCTGCCCCAGTGTGTGTCTCCAGCATTCTGCCCCAGTGTGTGTCTCCAGCATTCTGCCCCAGTGTGTGTCTCCAGCATTCTGCCCCAGTGTGTGTCTCCAGCATTCTGCCCCAGTGTGTGTCTCCAGCATTCTGCCCCAGTGTGTGTCTCCAGCATTCTGCCCCAGTGTGTGTCTCCAGCATTCTGCCCCAGTGTGTGTGTCCAGCATTCTGCCCCAGTGTGTGTCTCCAGCATTCTGCCCCAGTGTGTGTCGCCAGCATTCTGCCCCAGTGTGTGTCTCCAGCATTCTGCCCCAGTGTGTGTCTCCAGCATTCTGCCCCAGTGTGTGTCTCCAGCATTCTGCCCCAGTGTGTGTCTCCAGCATTCTGCCCCAGTGTGTGTCTCCAGCATTCTGCCCCAGTGTGTGTCTCCAGCATTCTGCCCCAGTGTGTGTCTCCAGCATTCTGCCCCAGTGTGTGTCTCCAGCATTCTGCCCCAGTGTGTGTCTCCAGCATTCTGCCCCAGTGTGTGTCTCCAGCATTCTGCCCCAGTGTGTGTCTCCAGCATTCTGCCCCAGTGTGTGTCGCCAGCATTCTGCCCCAGTGTGTGTCTCCACTCCAGCATTCTGCCCCAGTGTGTGTCTCCAGCATTCTGCCCCCCCCCAGTGTCCCCCACTGCTCCAGGGGCACCCGCCGCTCCGGGGGCCCCCCGGCCGCCACCCTCCTTGAAGACGATACTCACCCTGCTGCCTGCTCCAGCGATGGTCTCGGCATCTGCTCTGCACTGCATCTTCTTCCTGCTTGTGCTTGTGCGGTCATGTGATACTGATTAAAGTCATGAATATGCGCATATTCATGGCCTTAATGAAGCGGTACCACGTGACCGCACAAGCAGGAAGAAGATGCAGTGCAGAGCAGACGCCGAGACCATCGCTGGAGCAGGCAGCAGGGTGAGTATCGTCTTCAAGGAGGGTGGGTGGGGGGCGGCCAGGGGGGCCCCCGGAGCAGTGGAGGCCCTCCCCGGTGGGCCAGTCCGAGCCTGCCGGGGCCCCTGACCTGCGGGGCCCGGTCGCAATGGCGACCGCTGCGACCGCGGTAGTTACGCCCCTGCTAGACGCCCAGCGCCAGCCGGAGGACTAACTAATCCTAGCAGAGGAAAATACAGTCCTGGCTCACCTCTAGAGAAATTTCCCCAAAAGGCAGACAGAGGCCCCCACATATATTGGCGGTGATTTTAGATGAAATGACAAACGTAGTATGAAGATAGGTTTAGCAAAATCGAGGTCCGCTTACTAGATAGCAGGAAGACAGAAAGGGCACTTTCATGGTCAGCTGAAAACCCTATCAAAACACCATCCAGAAATTACTTTAAGACTCTAGTATTAACTCATAACACCAGAGTGGCAATTTCAGATCACAAGAGCTTTCCAGACACAGTAACGAAACAGCAGCTGTGAACTGGAACAAAATGCAAAAACAAACAAGGACGAAAGTCCAACTTAGCTGGGAGTTGTCTAGTAGCAGGAACATGCAAAGAAAGGCTTCTGATTACATTGTTGACCGGCATGAAACTGACAGAGGAGCAAGGTTATATAGAGACTCCCACATCCTGATGGGAACAGGTGAACAGAGAGGATGATGCACACAAGTTCAATTCCACCAGTGGCCACCGGGGGAGCCCAGAATCCAATTTCACAACATACGTACCAGTGTTCTATAAAAAAGCCGGCAATTCAGTGCGGTGTACAGTAAAATCACACTGACAGGTTAGAGTAGAATAGATAGAATAAATGTCTACACGTAGTATAGTTATATATATATATATCTAATATATAAAGCTGAATGTGTGTATGTGTGTGTGTGTATGTGTGTGTGTGTATGTCCGGGATTGGCATCTGAACCGTCGCAGCTACAGCCACAAAATTTTGCACAGTCACACGTCTGGACCCCGAGAGCGTCAAAGCTATGTTGTGAGGTGAAATTTTAACCCCGCGCTTTCCAATTCACCAAACAATTTTGCCCCTATCTACATAATGGGGAAAAAGTGAAAGGAAAAGTGTTGGAGGCGTCGCAGCTACAGGCACAAAATTTTGCACAGTCACACGTCTGGACCCCGAGAGCGTCAAACCTATGTTGTGAGGTGAAATTTTAACCCCGCGCTTTCCAATTCACCAAACAATTTTGCCCCTATCTACATAATGGGGAAAAAATGAAAGGAAAAGTGTTGGAGGCAAATTAACAGCTGCCAGATGTGAACAAGGGGGACTTAAGGAATGACAGCGATGGCGCCAAAGAGTATATACTGTACAGTTGCTAAGGTGGGGCCCCGACATGGGATAATCACCACAGCACCACGGGGATATGAACACACACACAAAATGCGCCACACACTACCACGTGCTCGAACACATATACCACCCTCAGCGCACATTTCACCACACATACACCAACCTCGCCACATAAAAGTCGAAACACAAAAGTCGCCGCTCAAAACTCGCCACGCGCAAAACTCTCCACATGCAAAACTCGCCACATGTGCAAAACTCACCTCATGGAAAACTCGCCACACGCAAAACTTGCACACGCGGAAAAATTGCCACATGCACAAAAGTTGCAACACATGCAAAAGTTGCCTCACACAAAACTTGCACATACTCAAAAGGCACCACACATAAAACTCGCCACGCGCAAAACTCGCCATGCGCAAAACTTGCTGCACACAACTTGCTACACTAACCTGTCACATGCAACTCGACACACAAAAAGTTGCTACACGCATGTCGCCACACAAAACTCATCTCACAAAAGTCGCTACATGCATGTCGCCACACGCAACTCAACACACACAACTTGACACACGAAACTCGCCCTAAAACACACACAAGTCTGGTATTATCCTTCAAAAATAAAAATTTGTTTAATAAGCAGACAAAATACAAGAGCAACAAATGTACCATATAGGAATCTGGCAGCTGTCAGTCACATGACCAGTCTATTATGTGTATGTGTGAGCTAATATATACTGCCAGGGGGTGGGCTTACTGTTGGCTGGGGATTTATCAGGCTGCCAATTTAGCTTACAAATACTGAGGTAAAAATACTGACCAAATAACGTGTGAACAAGGTCTAATACAGGAGGAGATGACATACAGATATATACTATATACAGGAGGAGATGACACAAGTACATACTATATACAGGAGGAGATGACACACAGGTATATACTATATACAGGAGCAGATTACCTACAGGTATATAGTATATACAGGAGGAGATGACATACAGGTATATGCTATGTATAGGAGGAGATGACATACAGGTATATACTATATACAGGAGGAGATGACACACAGATATATACTATATATAGGTGAGATGACACACACGTATATACTATATACAGGAGGAGATTACACACAGGTATATACTATATACAGGAGCAGATTACCTACAGGTATATAGTATATACAGGAGGAGATGACATACAGGTATATGCTATGTATAGGAGGAGATGACATACAGGTATATACTATATACAGGAGGAGATGACACACAGATATATACTATATATAGGTGAGATGACACACAGGTATATACTATATACAGGAGGAGATTACATACAGGTATATACTATATATAGGAGGAGATGACATACAGGTATATACTATATACAGGGGACATGACACACAGCAGGTATATACTATATACAGGGGAGATGACATACAGGTATATACTATATACAGGAGATGACATACAGGTGTATACTATATATAAGGGAGATGACAAACATGTATATACTGAGGTGAAAATGAGAGGTGTGAGGTGAAAATGAAAAGGTGTGAGTGCAAAATGAGAGGAGTGAGGGAAAATAGTGGAGTGATCGGAAAATGACAGATGTGAGGTCGAAATGACAAGTGTTAGAGGGGAATGAGAGGAGTGAGGGGGAAAAATAAGAGGAGTGGGGGGGAAAATGAGAGGTGTGAGGGAGAAAATGAGAGATGTGAGGGGGAAAATGAAAGATGTGATGGGGAAAATGAGAGGCGTGATGGGAAAATAAGAGAAGTGAGGTGCTATAACTAACCACAGATATTTACTATGCCCAGGCAACGCCGGGCTCTACAGCTAGTATATATATATATATATATATATATATATATATATATATATATATATATATATATATATATATATATATATATATATATATATATATACACAGTACAGACCAAAAGATTGGACACACCTTCTCATTTAAAGATTTTTCTGTATTTTCATGACTATGAAAATTGTACATTCACACTGAAGGCATCAAAACTATGAATTAACATGTGGAATTATATACTTAACAAAAAAGTGTGAAACAACTGAAAGTAAGTCTTATATTCAAGGTTCTTCAAAGTGGCTACCTTTTGGTTTGATGACTGCTTTGCACACTCTTGGCATTCTCTTGATGAGCTTCAAGAGGTAGTCATCGGAAATGGTCTTCCAACAATCTTGAAGGAGTTCCCAGAGATGCTTAGTGCAGCGCCCCAGAGTCCTGGTCGTTGCAGTATTGTCGCTCTTCCACCAGGGGGAGTGATGGTACGTCTGATGGCACTAAAGGACTTCACCTGTCCAGGTATCACAGTCACACACTACACTTTACACTCCAACCACCAGGGGGAGCAAAGGGTTCTATCTATTAGGCCACTCCTCACACTCGGGTAAAACTGGGGGTTGGATAGGAAGTTAGTCCGAAAACTGCCTGGGTGAGACCCAGAGAAGACCTGTCAGGCAGACAGGGAGAGAAGGAGGAACATCTGAGCTGCAGACAGAGGTCCCTGTCAGGGGTGGGATCCTGACAGAGATTTAGCAAGAGATAGAACGTTACGGAGCTGCGCCTGCACCTCATTGCGGCAGCATCCTAAGAAAGGACATGAAGCAAAGTATATTGTGAAGAAGTGAGAAACGAGATCACAGCACAAGGTGATAACACCAGGAGGAGTCCTGCTTTAAGATCGGCAACATTCTTCTGAGGCACGTAGCCGGTGGCTGGAACACCGAGGGAGTAATAGGCTCTACGCATTACTTCAAACAACGGCAGGACAGTTAATTCCAAGTTGGCTGCCCAACCTTTAACCTAATGAAGACAACGGAGGCAAATTGTGGGAGAGGGGCGTCTCTAGGGTCCCTATAAAATAGCTCCAGGCCTACCCCGTCATACGGGTCTTCCTATCCATACCAACTGGGGGACGGAGAGAGAATATCAGAAACATACGCGACAGTTGCGAGGACTATCCCGTGGTGCTCAGCAGGGAAGTACTACAACACACAGGCGCTAGTAGGAAGGCTACTGATTTCCACCTGCAAAGGAAACTCTGGATGTGCCTTCGGCCTGGCCGGATTCAGCAAGCCCTGTTAGCAGTGCTCTGGATTGTGGACGCTGAAGTCTACAGTAAAAGGTAAAGAGACTGCAACCCTGTGTCCTCGTTATTTACTGCGACCTACACCATCATCATTTACCTTACTGGGAAGCCCTGGGGACATACTTCACCTGTGGGAAGGTATACCATCTAGCTGCCATAACATCACCCCAGCGGACCCCTAAGCAGCGTCGGTCACCCTGACCGAACACCACAGGTGGCGTCACGAACACTTGACAAACTACACCTTTAATTGGGCACCCCTTAGCAGGGCCACGGACCGGGTCGGGCCATCGTGACATCCCCAGAACCGAGACAGAGGGACCCGGTACCGAATACCCCACTGCCCTACGCCTGGGGGCGATCCACTTAGCACTTGTTGGCCCTTTTGCTTTCACTCTGCGGTCCAGCTCACCCCAAACCATCTCGATTGGGTTCAGGTCCGGTGACTGTGGAGGCCAGGTCATCTGGCGTAGCACCCCATCACTCTCCTTCTTGGTCAAATAGCCCTTACACAGCCTGGAGGTGTGTTTGGGGTCATTGTCCTGTTGAAAAATAAATGATGGTCCAACTAAACGCAAACCGGATGGAATAGCATTCCGCTGCAAGATGCTGTGGTAGCCATGCTGGTTCAGTATGCCTTCAATTTTGAATAAATCCCCAACAGTGTCACCAGCAAAGCACCCCCACACCATCACACCTCCTCCTCCATGCTTCACGGTGGGAACCCAACAACTGAGCTTCTAGGGTGTGAGCCCACGTCTTTTAGACGCCGGCCTACCCACTTTGTTTTTGCTTCAGAAAGAGTTTTCAGGAACACAATAGCGGTGTTTGAGTCTGAAGCGTCTTTTTAGATTTTGTTACATGCATCTTTTTTTCTCTATATTGTGCATGTTAATAGTGAACTTCTTGCTGACTTCTTTTAACCGTTTTTCATCTTTGAAAACCTAAAGCAATTAGAAGACGCTAAAAAAGAGAGAACTTATGCACAATTCGTCTTTACATTGCTGATCATTTGATTCTTTTTTGGCATTTTTTTTTCTTTTTCAGGTGTTTTCCAAGCAAAATAACCCTGAAAAGGACACACTGTGCACATGACCTTACTCACTCTATCTGGCTCCAACAATGCCTCTTGCGACTGTTCTCACCTTTGTTAATTGGTTGCAGCGATGACTTGAAGCCTGCAGTGCTGTAATCTATCACCAAGCTCAGTGGCTTGTTATATCTACATCAGACGCTGATTTCAGTGATTGACTGCAGCGCTGCAGACACAACTTCACAGCTGCAGCCAATCAACAAAGATAAAAAGACACTGCCCCCTGAGGAAGCAGCGGCGAAACGCGTGTTGGGGTACCTGAGCTGTGGCATTTGGCATCCGATGGGTAAGACAGGCTGGTGTTTTTTGTTTTTTTTTTACATGCACTTTCTGCACTTTAGTTTTAGCCTTATGGCTTAATTATTGTACTAATCAGCCCCATATGGTCTTTTACCCAGCGTTATAGGTTTTGTCCTTGAGGTTCCCCCTTTTTTTCATATTTATACGTGTGGGTATTTGGAACACTCTCTCGTTATGGATAGCCTGCCATGCCAGTTTTTTGCATCATTAATCTTTAGATCTGTCCAATAGTTGTGGTACTGTCTATATACATTGTATGTGACTTTTTCATATATTTGTGTGCCTTGTTTTTTCTGTATAATTAATAAAGAGTGTTATATTTTTATAGCATTTTGTCTTGGTACCTATTATTATATTCTTACTATTTTATAGTGTGGAATGTACAAACTTCAAGGTTGTTTTCGTATGGTTTCTAAAGATAAAAAGGGTCAGGGTATGTTTCCACGGTCAGGAACCAGCAGTGCTTTGGACGCAGCACATGTCCGCTGTGTCCAAAGCGCTGCTGGCTCTTGAACGCAGGTGATTCCACATGTGTTCATTGAACCAGGCGGAATCAACGCTCCCAATACATTGGATGGGAAATTTATCTTGCGGAGACTGAGCATCTCCACAAGATAAATTGACATGCTGCAGTCTCGAAAGACGCGCCACATGTCCGTCTCTGCACGCATAGTGGAGAAGGGATTTCTTCTCATCCACTATGCTGTAACATCTGGCCACTGCGGGTTTGACGCTGCAGATGAACGCAGCTTCAAACCCGCAGCATTTCCTGACCGTGGGAATATACTCTAAGGATCCAGGAGTCCTGGTAGTGAGTGAAGTGCAGAGGGGTGGCTGTGCTGAGCCTCCCTCTCTCCCTCCTTCATACCCAGAGATTTCTGGGAGGGAGAAAGAGGGAAGAGATGCACCCGGCACAGTTCTCTTATGCTGCACTCTGATCCCCACCCTACGTTATACCAGGCAATGTTGGAACCAACAATGAGGAAGTTACCCCATTCTCGGCTTTTCTACAATTTTCTGATGGGCAGGGAAGGGTGAAGCCTAAATCGGGGATTTGCTGCATGCTGAAAAGAGAGACTGTCAGAGTCAGGCGCCCACCGGAAGATCCACCCATTTCCCGGAGAGCCAGTCCGAGCCTGTCAACATCTGCAAGGAGTTTGTATGTTCTCCCCATGTTTGCGTGGGTTTCCTCTGGGTTCTCCATTTTCCTCCTACACTCCAAAGACAACCTGATAAGGAATTTAGATTGTGAGCCCCAATGGGGACAGTGATGATAATGTGTGTAAAGCTGTGGAATAAATGGTGTTATACAAGCAAAGCATACTAGAAGCCCATCACTTACATAGAATCCTGCAATACTGATGCACTGCTTTATATAAAACAAGACTTCTAAAAATTAAAGGGACTAAAAAATAAAGTAAGAAACAAAAAAACATTGTGCTTTCAAAAATATAATTTATTTTTTTTTAAAAAAGTTCAAAAGTAAAGAAATGAAAAACATAAAAAAGCATATTTAATATTGATATGTCCATGAAACTCCAATGCTGCAACATATAAAATTAACCCCTTAACGACCACCAATGCACATTTTAAGGGCGGTAGTTAAGTGTACTTATTCCTCAGCGCCTCTTTTTAACGGTGCTGAGAAATAAGTGGATAGCGTCCCCCAGCGTCGGAAAATCTCCAGAGTCTCAGCTATCCCCGGTAATGTGAGACCCCAGAGAACATGATTCGGGTTGGTTATTCACTGAATACCGGTGATCACATAAAAAAAAGGCCGATTTAAAATCCATTTCTCTCTTCTCTGATATGATCTGACATATCAGTGAGGATAGAAGTGGGGTCCCCTGAGCTCTTCACGGTACCTTATGTACCGGATCAGTGGTCTCCCGGCCCCCTCCTTCCTCCTGCAGAAAGAAAATGGCGGGCACATGTGCAGTGCGCCCACCAAGATCTGCCTGCCTGCACCCGGCAACCGATGAGAATTTTCTCATTGGCTGCTGGCTTTTCATTACTGTGATAAACCCTATCACAGTGATCAAATGCCCCCAATATTTGTTAATATGGCAGCACATGGGCTGTGCCTCTCTCTTTTCTCCTTGTAGTTGAACTGGGAGAAAAGAGAGATACACTACATCCAAGTGCTACTCTGTCAGAAACAAAATAGCATCATAAAATAATTTCTACGTCCGCAATCCCCCTAAACCTCCGATTACCCACCCCCGTTCTGCATAATCCCCGCCTCCCCATTGTCAGGGGATTTTAAAATATATATATATATATATATATATATATATATATATATATATATATATATGTTTTTTGTTAGTCAGGCAAATAAAGAAATGGCCCGCAGAACATTTAGCGTTGAGCAAGCGTACAGCCTGCTTTGCTCCGGTAGTGAAACAGGATCTGCCTCTGAAGTAGAGCATTTTTTAGGCAGTGACGACGACTCTTCCTCCACGGTATCCCACAGCCCGATGGTAGCAGAGTCGGTTGTCACTGCTGAAGCTTCAGAGGCAGGACCAAGTGCCGCAGTCCCCCAACCACTGTGTTATCATGAGAGTTCAATTTACCCTCAAATTCTTCCTTTTTCTGCAGCCCCTGGAGTAAAATTAAATGTCACCAGTTTTACTCCTATCGATTTTTATCAAATTTTTGTTAGCCCTGAAGTCCTACAATTGGTCGCCCACCAAACAAACTTATATGCCCAACAATATATCTCCCAAAAGCCCACTGCCTTTCATTCCGGTTCCTAGATCCCCATAAATGTCCCCGAAATAAAAGAAAATTTGGGCCTTACCCTGAATATGGGATTGTAAAAAAAAAACACACTCTGCTGCTACTGGGCAACAAAAGCGGTCCGCAGCATTCCTGTATTTGCAGCCGTCATGTCCCGAGTCTGTTATGAAGCCCTAATGAGATTCCTCCACATTAGTGATAATTCCCAAGCCCCAAGAACTGACCCCAACTATGATCGGCTAAACAAATTGAGACCCCTAATTTCCCTTCTGCAACATTCATTTCTTAATTCCTATACCCCAGAGCAGAATGTGGCAGTCGACGAGTCCTTGATGAGTTACAAGGGCCGTCTGTCATTCCGCCAATTTATCCCCTCCAAGCGAGCCAAATACGGCATCAAACTATATAAAACATGTGAGAGAGCATCAGGGTACACTTCCACCTTCCTAATCTATGAAGGTAAGGACCGCCAAATCAACCCTCCAAATTTCCCCCAGACAATTGACATTCCCGGCAAAATTGTCTGGGAGCTAATGACACCCTTTCTATATCAAGGGTACCACGTGTACACTGAGAACTACTACACGAGCATCCCCCTATACAAATCCTTCCACTCTGCAAATACAGGGGCCTGAGGGACAATCAGGAAAAAACGAGTGGGGTTTCTGTCACAGTTGGTGTCCAGACGTTTGGAGAAGTGGGCGTCATTCTCACTCGCAAGTGACCAACTTCTTGCTGTGAAGTGGAATGACAGGAAGGACGTCTACATGATAACCATGCTGCATGCGGACACCATTGTGACAGTTATAGACAGGGGCGTCACCAGAGACAAAGAGAAACCAATCAGGGTCACAGATTACAACAAATTTATGGGTGGTATTGACCTGTCAGACCAGGTTCTGCAACCATACCTGGTGAAGCGGATGACCAGTGCCTGGTACAAAAAGGTAGCAATCTACCTCATCCAGATTGCTAATCTCTACCTATAACAGATTCGTACTGTACAGAAAATCCCAACCACGGCTCACTTTCCTCCAGTTCCAGGAAAAAAATCGTCGAGGATCTAATATTTGAGTCAATGACACAGGGGGAAGTCTTCGAGTCTGAGGATGTCCGGAAACTTGTAGAGCGCCATTTTCCTTGCCCTGTTCCTGCCACTCCCACTCAAAAGAATCCCGAAAAAAGATGCCGTGTTTGTAATGGTAGACAAAGTGAATCCCGTTACTATTGCCAAACATGCTCATCCCAACCAGGCGTTTATATCTCCCCCTGTTTTGAGACCTACCACACATCTTATAATTATTTTTTTTTATTATTTTTTTTAATAATTTATATTTTATGCTTAGTGGCCCCCAGTAGAGTAATTTTTATTAAATGAGTAATGAAGGGAATATTTTCATCAGTAAATCCCATTTTACCCCATTTCACAATTACTTCCAGGACATGATCAATCACATACTAAACTACTATTCCAACAAATTCTTGTCCACGTGCCCACGTCTGTCCACTCCAGAGTGTGGACCCCACAAATGTTCTTGAAAACTCAAGTCATCTGAAAGTTAATTCTAGGACTTGATTACTCACAAATATTTTTGACCATGTATCTAACTTTGACTGTTTTTACGACTATATCTTGCTACACAAAACTTTTGTTTCCATATTATATTGCTTATATATTTATGTTGGTGATACGGGCATGATCATTTTATTGGAGGATCTCTAATGATGAGGAAGTTCCAAACCCATACACTATGGGCTTTACTGTATGGTTGTTGCTGAACCTGTCATGATCTCTGCAGGCAGAGATCATAGCAAGCCCATAGAGGGACAAGCTCTCGGAAGATGGAACTATACTGACCATGAACTAAGCCTGCCGCGCAACTAGAAATAGCCAGGTAGCATTTCCTATTTATCGCTAGATGCCCAGCTCTGGCCTAAGACCTAAATAGCTAGCAGAGGGAAATATAAGACCTGGCTCACCTCTAGAGAAATATTCCAAAGAAGACAGTAGCCCCCCACATATAATGACGGTGAGTTCAGATGAAACAACAAACGCAGCAGGAAAATAGTCTTAGCAAATTTGAGGTCCGCTTACTAGATAGCAGAAGACAGATAGTATACTTTCATGGTCAGCAGAAAAACACTAACAAAACACCATCCAGAGATTACCTTAAAACTCTGGCATTAACTCATAACGCCAGAGTAGCAATCCCTGATCAACGAGAGCTTTCCAGACACAGTAACAAAACTTCAGCTGTGAACTGGAACAAATAGGCAAAACAAAACATGGACAAAAGTCCAACTTATCTAGTAGTTGTCTAGAAGCAGGAACAAGCACTGAGAGGCGTCAGATAACATTGTTGACCGGCAAGAAACCACCAGAGAAATGAGCTTAAATAGCGACACCCACTACTGATGAAACCAGGTGAAACAGGAAAGAGGATGACAAGTCCAATTCCACAAGCGGCCACCGGGGGAGCCCAGAATCCAAATTCACAACAGTACCCCCCCCTCAAGGAGGGGGCACCGAACCCTCACCAGATCCACCAGGGCGACCAGGATGAGCCCTATGGAAGGCACGAACAAGATCAGAAGCATGAACATCAGATGCATTGACCCAAGAATTATCCTCCTGGCCGTAACCCTTCCAGTTGACCAGATACTGGAGTTTCCGTCTGGAAACACGAGAGTCCAAAATTTTCTCCACAACGTACTCCAACTCACCCTCAACCAACACCGGAGCAGGAGGCTCAACTGAAGGTACAACAGGTACCTCATACCTGCGCAATAACGACCGATGAAAAACGTTATGAATGGAAAAGGACGCAGGGAGGTCCAAACGGAAAGAAACAGGATTAAGAATCTCCAATATTCTATAAGGGCCGATGAACCGAGGTTTAAACTTAGGAGAAGAGACCCTCATAGGGACAAAACGAGAAGACAACCACACTAAATCTCCAACACAAAGCCGAGAACCAACACGACGATGACGGTTGGCAAAACGCTGAGTCTTCTCCTGGGACAACTTCAAATTGTCCATAACCTGCCCCCAGATGTGATGCAATCTCTCCACCACCGCATCCACTCCAGGACAATCCGAGGATTCCACCTGACCGGAGGAAAATCGAGGGTGAAACCCCGAATTACAGAAAAACGGGGACACCAAGGTGGAAGAACTGGCCCGATTATTGAGGGCGAACTCTGCCAATGGCAAAAAAGCAACCCAATCATCCTGGTCAGCAGAGACAAAACACCTCAGATATGTCTCAAGGGTCTGATTAGTCCGCTCAGTCTGGCCATTAGTCTGAGGGTGAAAAGCAGATGAAAAAGACAAATCTATGCCCATCCTAGCACAGAATGCCCGCCAAAATCTAGACACAAATTGGGTACCTCTGTCAGAAACAATATTCTCAGGAATACCGTGCAATCGGACAACATTCTGAAAAAACAGAGGAACCAACTCAGAAGAAGAAGGCAACTTGGGCAGAGGAACCAAATGGACCATTTTAGAGAAACGGTCACAGACCACCCAGATGACAGACATCTTCTGGGAAACAGGCAGATCTGAAATAAAATCCATCGAGATGTGTGTCCAAGGCCTCTTAGGAATAGGCAAGGGCAACAGCAGTCCGCTAGCCCGAGAACTACAAGACTTGGCCCGAGCACAAACGTCACATGACTGCACAAAGACTCGCACATCTCGTGACAGGGAAGGCCACCAGAAGGATCTTGCCACCAAATCCCTGGTACCAAAAATTCCGGGATGACCTGCCAATGCAGAAGAATGTACCTCAGAGATGACTCTGCTGGTCCAATCATCCGGAACAAACAGTCTATCAGGCGGACAACGATCCGGTCTATCCGCCTGAAACTCTTGCAAGGACCGCCGCAGATCAGGAGAAACGGCCGACAAAATTACTCCCTCCCTAAAGATACCTGTGGGTTCAGAATTACCAGGAGAGTCCGGGTCAAAACTCCTAGAAAGGGCATCAGCCTTAACATTCTTAGAACCCGGTAGGTATGACACCACAAAATTAAAGCGAGAAAAAAATAAAGACCAGCGCGCCTGTCTAGGATTCAGGCGTCTGGCAGTCTCAAGATAAATCAAATTTTTGTGGTCAGTCAATACCACCACCTGATGCCTAGCCCCCTCGAGCCAATGGCGCCACTCCTCAAACGCCCACTTCATGGCCAAAAGCTCCCGATTCCCAACATCATAATTCCGCTCTGCGGGCGAAAATTTGCGAGAAAAGAAGGCACAAGGCCTAATGACGGAGCAGTCGGAACCTTTCTGCGACAACACTGCCCCAGCTCCGATCTCCGAAGCGTCAACCTCAACCTGAAAAGGCAGATTCACATCAGGCTGACGCAACACAGGGGCAGAGGCAAAACGGCGCTTAAGCTCCTGAAAGGCCTCTACAGCATGAGGGGACCAATTAGCAACATCAGCGCCTTGTCTGGTCAAATCAGTCAGTGGTTTAACGACATCCGAAAAACCAGCAATAAATCGGCGGTAAAAGTTGGCAAAGCCCAAAAATCTCTGAAGACCCTTAAGAGAGGAGGGCTGAGTCCAGTCACAAATAGCTTGCACCTTGACGGGATCCATCTCAATGGAAGAGGGAGAAAAAATATACCCCAAAAAGGAAATTTTCTGGACCCCAAAAACGCACTTAGACCCCTTCACACATAAAGAATTAGACCGCAGAACCTGAAAAACTCTCCTGACCTGCTGGACATGAGAGTCCCAGTCATCAGAAAAAATCAGAATATCATCCAGATATATTATCATAAATTTATCCAGAAAATCGCGGAAAATATCATGCATAAAAGACTGGAAAACTGAAGGGGCATTAGAAAGACCAAAAGGCATGACCAAATACTCAAAGTGGCCCTCGGGCGTATTAAATGCGGTCTTCCACTCATCCCCCTGCCTGATCCGCACCAAATTATACGCCCCACGAAGATCAATTTTAGAGAACCACTTAGCACCCTCTATACGAGCAAACAAATCAGTAAGCAATGGCAATGGGTATTGATACTTAACAGTGATCTTATTCAGAAGCCGATAATCAATACATGGTCTCAAAGAGCCGTCTTTTTTTGAGACAAAGAAAAACCCAGCTCCCAAGGGAGAAGAAGATGGACGAATATGTCCCTTTTCCAAAGACTCCTTTATATATTCCCGCATAGCAGCATGTTCCGGCACAGACAAATTAAACAAACGACCCTTTGGATATTTACAACCCGGTATCAAATCTATGGCACAATCGCACTCACGGTGCGGAGGTAACGACCCAAGCTTGGGTTCGTCAAAGACGTCTTGATAATCAGAGAGGAACTCAGGGACTTCAGAGGGAATGGACGACGAAATAGAAACCAAAGGTACGTCCCCATGAATACCCTTACATCCCCAGCTCAACACAGACATTGCTCTCCAGTCCAAGACTGGGTTGTGAGACTGCAACCATGGCAATCCCAGTACCAAATCGTCATGTAAATTATACAGCACCAGGAAACGAATAATCTCCTGGTGATCCGGATTGATACGCATGGTTACTTGTGTCCAGTATTGTGGTTTATTATTAGCCAATGGGGTGGAGTCAATCCCCTTCAGAGGAATAAGAGTCTCCAAAGGCTCTAAATCAAAACCACAACGATTGGCAAAGGACCAATCCATAAGACTCAGAGCGGCGCCAGAGTCAACATAGGCGTCCGTGGCAATGGATGACAAAGAGCAAATCAGGGTTACAGACAAAATAAACTTAGACTGAATGGTGCCAATGGAAACAGACTTATCAAGCTTCTTTGTACGCCTAGAGCATGCTGATATAACATGAGTAGAATCCCCACAATAGAAACACAATCCATTCTTCCGTCTAAAATTCTGTCGCTCGCTCCTGGACAGAATTCTATCACACTGCATACTTTCTGGCGTCTTTTCCATAGACACCGCCAGATGATGCACCGGTTTGCGCTCCCGCAGACGCCTATCAATCTGAATAGCCATTGTCATGGACTCATTCAGACCTGCAGGCAAAGGGAACCCCACCATAACATCCTTAACGGCATCAGAGAGACCTTCTCTGAAAGTTGCCGCCAAGGCGCACTCATTCCACTGAGTAAGCACAGACCATTTACGGAATTTTTGGCAGAAAACTTCAGCTTCGTCTTGCCCCTGAGATAGTGCCATCAAAGTTTTTTCTGCCTGAAGTTCCAAATGAGGTTCCTCATAAAGCAAGCCCAAGGCCAGAAAAAACGCATCCACATCGCGTAACGCAGGATCCCCTGCTGGCAATGAGAAGGCCCAATCTTGAGGGTCACCCCTGAGCAAGGAAATCACAATCCTAACCTGCTGAGCAGGGTCTCCAGCTGAACGAGACTTCAGGGACAAATAAAGCTTACAATTATTTCGGAAATTCTGGAAGCTAGCTCTATTCCCTGTGAAGAACTCCGGCAAAGGAATTCTCGGCTCAGATACCGGAGCATGTACCACAAAATCTTGTAAATTTTGTACTTTCGTGATGAGATTATTCAAACCCGCAGTTACACTCTGGAGATCCATTATTGTCAGGTGCACACAGAGCATACAGAGATTAGGAGGAGAGAGAGAAAAAAGACTGCAGCAAGGCAGACTGGAGGAAAAAAAAAAAAATTCCAGCAGACTTCTTATAACTCTCCTTTCTCAACCTGGGTCTTTAACACTTTATAGGCCGGTCAAACTGTCATGATCTCTGCAGGCAGAGATCATAGCAAGCCTATAGAGGGACAAGCTCTCGGAAGATGGAACTATACTGACCATGAACTAAGCCTGCCGCGCAACTAGAAATAGCCAGGTAGCATTTCCTATTTATCGCTAGATGCCCAGCTCTGGCCTAAGACCTAAATAGCTAGCAGAGGGAAATATAAGACCTGGCTCACCTCTAGAGAAATATTCCAAAGAAGACAGTAGCCCCCCACATATAATGACGGTGAGTTCAGATGAAACAACAAACGCAGCAGGAAAATAGTCTTAGCAAATTTGAGGTCCGCTTACTAGATAGCAGAAGACAGATAGTATACTTTCATGGTCAGCAGAAAAACACTAACAAAACACCATCCAGAGATTACCTTAAAACTCTGGCATTAACTCATAACGCCAGAGTAGCAATCCCTGATCAACGAGAGCTTTCCAGACACAGTAACAAAACTTCAGCTGTGAACTGGAACAAATAGGCAAAACAAAACATGGACAAAAGTCCAACTTATCTAGTAGTTGTCTAGAAGCAGGAACAAGCACTGAGAGGCGTCAGATAACATTGTTGACCGGCAAGAAACCACCAGAGAAATGAGCTTAAATAGCGACACCCACTACTGATGAAACCAGGTGAAACAGGAAAGAGGATGACAAGTCCAATTCCACAAGCGGCCACCGGGGGAGCCCAGAATCCAAATTCACAACATGAACCTCTGGCACCAGACAATACTTTACTGTAGGGGATTGGTTGTTTTGTGCATATAGCGAATTTGCCCCTTCCTACTCTCTGTCAGTGCTCCCTCCAGTCATCGCTCACACAGGGTTAGTAAATTTTAAAAAACTGACTGTCACATCTGTTGTGAATTCTGCTCTTGGGCTCCCTCCGGTGGTTGTAAGTGGTACTGCTGCTGATCTCAACAGTCATCAGGTGCTTTCACTTACTACCAATTCTGACTGGGCTACTTATTCTGGCTACATCCTTTAGTCAGTGCCAGTTGTCCATGGTTTTCTGGAGGATTCACATCTCTGCTTGGTTTCTCCTGCTGGATTGTCCAAATCATCAAAGATAAGTCCTGGCTTTGTTTTTGCAGTCCACATGCGGTGGACTTAATAGCTCAGTGAATTGCTATGTTATTTCTTGTCCAGCTTTGTCTGTGTAAAGATTTATTCAGCCAAGCTGGAAGCTCTGGAGTTGCAGAGTTACCCTCCATGCCTTTAGTTAGGTGTGGAGATTTTTGTATTCTCTGTGGTGGATTTTTGTAGTATTTTAATATTGACCGCAAAGTACTCTGTTCTGTCTTTTCTTTCTAGTTAGCGTGGCCTCCTTTGCTAATTCTGTTTTCAGTCTGCGTGTGTAATTTCCCTCTCCTCTCACAGTCAAGATTTGTGGGGGGCTGTCTTTCCTTTGGGAATTTTCTCTGAGGCAAGATAGTTTTCCTGTTTCTTTCTTTAGGGGTAATTAGTCCTCCGGCTGTGACGAGGTGTCTAGGGAGTGACAGGAACATCCCACGGCTACTTCTAGTTGTGGTGTTAACTTCAGGGTCTGCGGTCAGTATAGAGGCCACCTTCTCCAGAGCTCCTGGCCACCAGATCACAACAGTACAACTGGCCCACAAAGAGTTAAATGCATCTCAAAAGAAGGGAAGTGCTGAGCCATTTTTTTTTTGTAGTCTGTTTTGTCTTCTCTTCCCTCTTAAACTCTGGGTGGTTCAGGAGTTCGGCGCGGGCATGGATGTTCAGGGACTGGCTTCTCGTGTGGATCAACTTGCTGCAAGAGTACAGGGTATTTCCGATTATATTGTCCAGACTCTGGTTTTGGAGCATAGAATTCCTATTCCTGATTTGTTTTTTGGGGACAGGTCCAAGTTTTTGAGCTTTAAAAATAACTGCAAACTGTTTTTTGCTCTGAAACCTCGTTCCTCTGGTGATCCCATTCAGCAAGTTAAAATTGTCATCTCTTTGCTGCGTGGCGATCCTCAGGATTGGGCATACTCCCTGGAGTCTGGGAATCCAGCCTTGCTCAATGTAGACACCTTTTTTCAGGCGCTAGGGTTATTGTATGATGAACCTAATTCAGTGGATCATGCAGAAAAGACCTTGTTAACCCTGTGTCAGGGTCAAGATTCTGCAGAATTATACTGCCAGAAATTTAGAAAATGGTCTGTGCTCACGAAATGGAATGAGGATGTTTTGGCGGCAATTTTCAGAAAGGGTCTTTCTGAATCCGTTAAAGATGTTATGGTGGGGTTCCCCACGCACGCTGGTCTGAGTGATTCTATGTCTCTGGCCATTCAGATTGACCGGCGCTTGCGTGAGCGCAGAGTTGTGCACACAATGGCGTTGTCCTCTGAGCGGAGTCCTGAGCCTATGCAGTGTGATAGGATTTTGTCTAGAGCTGAACGACAGGGATTCAGACGTCAGAATAGGTTGTGTTTTTACTGCGGCGATTCTGCTCATGTTATTTCTGATTGTTCTAAGCGTACAAAGAGAATCGCTGGTTCCGTTACCATCAGTACTGTACAACCTAAATTTCTGTTATCTATGACCCTGATCTGCTCATTATCGTCATTTTCTGTCATGGCATTTGTGGATTCAGGCGCCGCTTTGAACTTGATGGATTTAGAATTTGCCAAGCATTGTGGTTTCTCATTGCAGCCTTTGCAGGATCCTATCCCTTTAAGGGGCATTGATGCTACACCTTTGGCTAAAAATAAACCTCAGTTCTGGACACAGCTGACTATGTGCATGGCGCCAGCACATCAGGAAGATTGTAGTTTTCTGGTGTTGCATAATTTGCATGATTCTATTGTGCTGGGTTTTCCATGGTTACAGGTACATAACCCGGTACTGGATTGGAAATCCATGTCTGTGACTAGTTGGGGTTGTCAGGGGGTTCATGATGACGTTCCTGTGATGTCAATTTGCTCTTCCCCCTCTTCTGAAATTCCTGAGTTTTTGTCAGATTTCCAGGATGTATTTGATGAGCCCAAGTCCAGTTCCCTTCCGCCGCATAGGGACTGTGATTGTGCTATTGACTTGATTCCAGGCTGTAAGTTCCCTAAGGGCCGACTCTTCAACCTGTCTGTGCCAGAACATGCCGCCATGCGGAGTTATGTTAAGGAGTCCTTGGAGAAAGGGCATATTCGGCCATCTTCTTCACCTTAGGGAGCGTTTTTTTTTTTGTTGCCAAGAAGGATGGCTCATTGAGACCCTGTATTGATTATCGCCTCTTGAATAAGATCACAGTCAAATTTCAATACCCTTTGCCTTTGCTTTCTGACTTGTTTGCTAGGATTAAGGGGGCTAGTTGGTTTACTAAGATTGACCTTCGAGGGGTGTATAATCTTGTTCATATTAAACAGGGTGGCGAATGGAAAACTGCGTTTAATACGCCTGAAGGTCATTTTGAATACCTTGTGATGCCATTCGGGCTCTCTAATGCTCCATCGGTGTTTCAGTCCTTCATGCATGATATCTTCCGCAATTATCTTGATAAATTCATGATTGTATATTTGGATGATATTTTGATTTTTTCCGATGACTGGGAGTCTCATGTGAAACAGGTCAGGGTGGTATTTCAGATCCTTCGTGAGAATGCTTTGTTTGTGAAGGGGTCTAAGTGCCTCTTTGGAGTACAGAAGGTTTCTTTTTGGGGTTTCATTTTTTCTCCCTCGTCTATAGAAATGGATCCGGTTAAGGTTCAGGCCATTCATGATTGGATTCAACCCACATCTGTGAAGAGTCTTCAGAAATTTTTGGGTTTTGCTAATTTTTATCGCCATTTCATTGCCAACTTCTCCAGTGTGGTTAAACCCTTGACCGATTTGACGAAGAAAGGCGCTGATGTGACGAATTGGTCCTCTGCGGCGGTTTCTGCCTTTCAGGAGCTTAAACGCCGATTTACTTCTGCCCCTGTGTTGAGTCAGCCGGACGTTTCTCTTCCTTTTCAGGTTGAGGTTGACGCTTCTGAGATTGGGGCAGGGGCCGTTTTGTCTCAGAGGAATTCTGATGGTTCCTTGATGAAACCATGTGCCTTCTTTTCCCGAAAGTTTTCGCCTGCGGAACGCAATTATGATGTCGGCAATCGGGAGTTGTTGGCTATGAAGTGGGCATTTGAGGAGTGGCGACATTGGCTTGAGGGGGCCAAGCACCGTGTTGTGGTCTTGACCGATCATAACAATCTGATTTACCTCGAGTCTGCCAAGCGGCTGAATCCTAGACAGGCTCGTTGGTCCCTGTTTTTCTCCCGTTTTGATTTTGTGGTCTCGTATCTTCCGGGTTCTAAGAATGTTAAGGCTGACGCCCTCTCTAGGAGCTTTTTGCCTGATTCTCCTGGGGTCCTTGAGCCGGTCGGCATTCTGAAAGAAGGGGTGATTCTTTCTGCCATCTCCACTGATTTACGACGGGCTCTTCAGGGATTTCAGGCTGATAAACCTGACCGCTGTCCAACGGGGAAACTGTTTGTTCCTGATAGATGGACTAGTAAGGTGATTTCTGAGGTTCATTGTTCTATGTTGGCAGGTCATCCTGGGATTTTTGGTACCAGAGATTTGGTTGGTAGGTCCTTTTGGTGGCCTTCTTTGTCACGGGATGTTCGTTCTTTTGTGCAGTCCTGTGGGACTTGTGCACGGGCCAAGCCCTTCTGTTCCCGTGCTAGTGGGTTGCTTTTGCCTTTGCCGGTCCCTGAGAGGCCTTGGACGCATATTTCTATGGATTTCATTTCTGATCTTCCTGTTTCCCAGAAGATGTCTGTTATCTGGGTGGTTTGTGATCGGTTTTCTAAGATGGTTCATTTGGTACCCTTGCCGTGTTGTGAATTCTGTTCTGGAGCTCCCTCCTGTGGTTGCTAATGGTATTTTTGTGAGTTCTGCCCTTGGGCTCCCTCTGGTGGTTTCGAGCGGAACTGCTGCTCTTTTAGGTAGCTGTAGCAGCTGCCTTCACTGATCGCCTTGCCTGGGTTTGTTATTTAAACCTGCTCTGGGCTTTAGTTCATGCCAGCTGTCAATGTTCTGGGTTGGATTTGGTTCTTTCCTTGGATTTCTCATATGGCCTGTCCTTGTCAGCAAAAGATAAGTTTTTGCTAGTTCTTGTTTGTCCATTTGCTTTGGACTCTATTGCTCTGCAAATATGTCTCTTTTTGTCCAGCTTGTCACTATGTCATATTCAGGCTAGCTGGAAGCTCTGGGGAAGCAGATTTGCCCCTCACACCGTGAGTCGGTGAGGAGTTCATTTTTGTAAACTCTGCGTGGATTTTGTAGTTTTTTAATACTGACCGCACAGTATCCTTTTCTCTCTGTCTATCAAGTTTAGTATTGGCCTCCTTTGCTGAAATCTGATTTCATTTCTGTGTACGTCATTTCCCTCTCCTCTCACAGTCAATATTTGTGGGGGGCTATCTTTCCTTTTGGGGTTTTCTCTGAGGCAAGATAGCTTTCTATTTCCTTCTTTAGGGGTAGTTAGTTCTTAGGCTGTGAAGAGGTGTCTAGGGAGAGTCAGGAACATCCCACGGCTATTACTAGTGTTGTTAGGATTAGGAACTGCGGTCAGTAGAGATACCACCTCCTCAGAGCTCGTCCCATGTTGTGTTTTAGCCACCAGGTCATATCAGTGTGGCCTCCTAACCACCAGGTCATAACAGTTCCGCTGTTTTTTCAGCATGTGGTTCGTTTGCATGGCATTCCTGAGAATATTGTGTCTGACAGAGGTTCCCAATTTGTTTCTAGGTTTTGGCGGGCCTTTTGTGCTAGGCTGGGCATTGATTTGTCTTTTTCTTCCGCATTTCATCCTCAGACAAATGGACAGACCGAGCGTACTAATCAGACCTTGGAGACTTATTTGAGATGCTTTGTGTCTGCTGATGAGGATGACTGGGTGACCTTTTTGCCATTGGCTGAGTTTGCCCTTAATAATCGGGCTAGTTCGGCTACTTTGGTTTCGCCTTTTTTTTGCAATTCTGGCTTTCATCCTCGTTTTTCTTCTGCACAGGTTGAGCCTTCTGACTGCCCTGGTGTGGATTCTGTGGTGGACAGGTTGCAGCAGATTTGGACCCATGTGGTGGACAATTTGGTATTGTCTCAGGAGAAGGCTCAGCGTTTTGCTAACCGTCGTCGGGGTGTTGGTTCCCGGATTTGGTCTGGTTGTCTTCCCGTCATGTTCCTATGAAGGTCTCTTCCCCTAAGTTCAAACCTCGCTTTATTGGTCCCTATAAGATTTCAGAGATTATTAATCCAGTGTCTTTTCGTTTGGCCCTTCCAGCCTCCTTTTCCATCCATAATGTTTTCCATAGATCTTTGTTGCGGAAATATTTGGTGCCCGTGGTTCCTTCTGTTGATCCTCCTGCTCCGGAGTTGGTTGATGGGGAGTTGGAATATGTGGTTGAGAAGATCTTGGATTCTCGTTTTTCGAGGCGGAGGCTTCAGTATCTTTTCAAGTGGAAGGGTTATGGCCAGGAGGATAATTCTTGGGTTGCTGCCTCTGATGTTCATGCTGACGATTTGGTTTGTGCTTTTCATTTGGCTCGTCCTGATCGGCCTGGGGGCTCTGGTGAGGGTTCGGTGACCCCTCCTCAAGGGGGGGGGGTACTGTTGTGAATTCTGCTCTTGGGCTCCCTCCGGTGGTTGTAAGTGGTACTGCTGCTGATCTCAACAGTCATCAGGTGCTTTCACTTACTACCAATTTTGACTGGGCTACTTATTCTGGCTACATCCTTTAGTCAGTGCCAGTTGTCCATGGTTTTCTGGAGGATTCACATCTCTGCTTGGTTTCTCCTGCTGGATTGTCCAAATCATCAAAGATAAGTCCTGGCTTTGTTTTTGCAGTCCACATGCGGTGGACTTAATAGCTCAGTGAAATGCTATGTTATTTCTTGTCCAGCTTTGTCTGTGTAAAGATTTATTCAGCCAAGCTGGAAGCTCTGGAGTTGCAGAGTTACCCTCCATGCCTTTAGTTAGGTGTGGAGATTTTTGTATTCTCTGTGGTGGATTTTTGTAGTATTTTAATACTGACCGCAAAGTACTCTGTTCTGTCTTTTCTTTCTAGTTAGCGTGGCCTCCTTTGCTAATTCTGTTTTCAGTCTGCGTGTGTAATTTCCCTCTCCTCTCACAGTCAAGATTTGTGGGGGTCTGTCTTTCCTTTGTGAATTTTCTCTGAGGCAAGATAGTTTTCCTGTTTCTTTCTTTAGGGGTAATTAGTCCTCTGGCTGTGACGAGGTGTCTAGGGAGCGACAGGAACATCCCACGGCTACTTCTAGTTGCGGTGTTAAGTTCAGGGTCTGCGGTCAGTATAGAGGCCACCTTCTCCAGAGCTCGTCCATGCTGCTCCTGGCCACCAGATCATAACACACATCCAAACATAGACTAAGTGTGAACAGGTGCTGAACCTAGAGTCACCAACTCGTATACAGTCAAATAAATAAGGCAGCACACTGCGGCGCTAAAACATGCAAACATGAAAATTGAATTACATTTATGAAAAAATTAGATTGTTTAGCGCATAAATTGGCCAATTCATGTGTACCTGGTAGCCACATTAAGGCATCTCTCGTATACCAGGTCCTAGACTTTCCTTTCCTTGCTGAGAATAAACGTCTTCAGCTGAATGAGAACCTACTGTGAATCCTCTTCTTAGACTAAATTGCTCTCTCTCTGTGGAGGGGTAATGGACCTACTGCGATGAAAACACCTGCGGCTAAGAGGCAGAGTGCTCAGTCAGAAGGCTAATGAATACAAATTTCAAAAAAATTTCACACAAGGTTAATGGCTGCGTTACACCGCGTTATGCCGCGGTGTAACGCAGTCTGTTAATGCTGCTATTAACCCTGTGTGACCAACTTTTTACTATTGATGCTGCCTATGCAGCATCAATAGTAAAAAGATCTAATGTTAAAAATAATAAACAAAATAAAAAATCATTATATTCTCACCTTCTGTCGCCTTTCCCGCTGCTCCTCGAGACGCGAGGAGCATCGGTAAACACCTGGGGTAGATCCGGGGGCAGACGGAAGGTGAGTATATAACTATTTCTTTTTTTTTAACAGGGATATGGTGCCCACATTGCTATATACTACGTGGGCTGTGTTATATACTGCGTGGGCTGTGTTATATACTGCGTGGGCTGTGTTATATACTACGTCTCTTTGCTATATACTACGTGGCTGTGGTATATATTACGTGGCTGAGCAATATATTACATCGCTGTGCTCTATACTACTTGGCCTGTGTTATATACTGCATGGGCTGTGCTATATACTACGTGGCTTTGCAATATATTACGTGGCTGGGCAATATACTACGTGTCTGTGCTATATACTACAGGGGCTGTGCTGTATACTCATGTGGCTGGGGAATATACTCTGGGGGCTGTGCTATATACTATGTGGGCTGTGTTATATACTACAGGTCCTTCTCAAAAAATTAGCATATAGTGTTAAATTTCATTATTTACCATAATGTAATGATTACAATTAAACTTTCATATATTATAGATTCATTATCCACCAACTGAAATTTGTCAGGTCTTTTATTGTTTTAATACTGATGATTTTGGCCTACAACTCCTGATAACCCAAAAAACCTGTCTCAATAAATTAGCATATTTCAACCGTCCAATCAAATAAAAGTGTTTTTTAATAACAAACAAAAAAACCATCAAATAATAATGTTCAGTTATGCACTCAATACTTGGTCGGGAATCCTTTGGCAGAAATGACTGCTTCAATGCGGCGTGGCATGGAGGCAATCAGCCTGTGACACTGCTGAGATGTTATGGAGGCCCAGGATGCTTCAATAGCGGCCTTAAGCTCATCCAGAGTGTTGGGTCTTGCGTCTCTCAACTTTCTCTTCACAATATCCCACAGATTCTCTATGGGGTTCAGGTCAGGAGAGTTGGCAGGCCAATTGAGCACAGTAATACCATGGTCAGTAAACCATTTACCAGTGGTTTTGGCACTGTGAGCAGGTGCCAGGAAGCATGAAGTGCTCAAAAATCTCCTGATAGCTAGCTGCATTGACCCTGCCCTTGATGAAACACAGTGGACCAACACCAGCAGCTGACATGGCACCCCACACCATCACTGACTGGGTACTTGACACTGGACTTCAGGCATTTTGGCATTTCCTTCTCCCCAGTCTTCCTCCAGACTCTGGCACCTTGATTTCCGAATGACATGCAAAATTTGCTTTCATCAGAAAAAAGTACTTGGGACCACTTAGCAACAGTCCAGTGCTGCTTCTCTGTAGCCCAGGTCAGGCGCTTCTGCCGCTGTTTATGGTTCAAAAGTGGCTTTACCTGGGGAATGTGGCACCTGTAGCCCATTTCCTGCACACGCCTGTGCACGGTGGCTCTGGATGTTTCCACACCAGACTCAGTCCACTGCTTCCTCAGGTTCCCCAAGGTCTGGAATCGGTCCTTCTCCACAATCTTCCTCAGGGTCCGGTCACCTCTTCTCGTTGTACAGCGTTTTCTGCCACATTGTTTCCTTCCAACAGACTTACCATTGAGGTGCCTTGATACAGCACTCTGGGAACAGCCTATTTGTTGAGAAATTTCTTTCTGGGTCTTACCCTCTTGCTTGAGGGTGTCAATGATGGCCTTGACATCTGTCAGGTCGCTAGTCTTACCCATGATGGGGGTTTTGAGTAATGAACCAGGCAGGGAGTTTTTAAAAGCCTCAGGTATCTTTTGCATGTGTTTAGAGTTAATTAGTTGATTCAGAAGATTAGGGTAATAGGTCGTTTAGAGAACCTTTTCTTGATATGCTAATTTATTGAGACAGGTTTTTTGGGTTATCAGGAGTTGTAGGCCAAAATCATCAGTATTAAAACAATAAATGACCTGACAAATTTCAGTTGGTGGATAATGAATCTATAATATATGAAAGTTTAATTGTAATCATTACATTATGGTAAATAATGAAATTTAACACTATATGCTAATTTTTTGAGAAGGACCTGTACATGGGCTGTGTTATATATTACCTACGTGGGCTGTGTTATATACTATGTGGGCTGTGTTATATACTACGTGGGCTGTGTTATATACTACGTGGGCTGTATGCTACTTGGCTGTATGCTACTTGGCTGTGCTATATTTCTCTGCTGTATCTGTGCATCATGAATCGTGGTGTGTGTTAAAGAGGGGGTCCACTGAGACTCTTTCGCCCAGGGCCCTTAAAAATCTGGAGCAGGCCCTGGCTTCACTGATTGTTCGCGGCCGGGCGTGACCAATCAGCGACAGGCGCAGTCCGGCCGCGAATTGGCGCTGAATTTGAACCACGCTTCGCTAATTGGTTGCGCCCCCAGCCGGCCGAATCCTGTGTATAAATTGTATTATTCTGAAAACTTCATAAATAGACTACATACATATTCTAGAATACCCGATGCGTTAGAATCGGGCCACCATTTAGTTGGATATATTTATGAACACATAAAAACTAGTGCAATAAAATTTGAGGTGTGTTCCTCAGAACATACAAAAAAGAATCATAAAAGAGACAGCGAAAAAAATGCAAATTGTAAATTTTCAAACTTGTGTTGCATCAACTGCATTCAAAATGGTGGTATCAAATTACTCTCTACCTCCCTAGATAATAGATTAAAGGGCACAATTTGCAAAAAAAAGGTAATTATGGGGGCAAATTTGCCACATTGTGCCCGTCCGAGCCCTGCCGTTTCTCCAAACAGAGCTTTTTGGCTAAGTGAGTATCGCCACACTTGCAAGAAAGTGGGTAACAAACTGGGGGGGTCCACTTTTTGGTGTAATCTTTGGTGTAAACAAACGTGAGAAATTCAGGTCTACAACAAGATTTTTGTGAAAAAAATTTACTTTTTCAATATGACGACCTAATGTAATAAAATTTTGTGTCGTACCTGTGGTTTCAAATTGCTTAATATACCCCTGGATAAAATCCTTGAGTGTAGTTTCCAAAATGGGGTCAGTTGTGGGTAGTTTCTGCTGTTTAGGCACATTAGGGGCTCTCCAAATCCGACATGGCGTCCGATCTCTATTATAGCCAATTTTGTGTTGGAAAAGTCAAATGGCACTCCTTCCCTTCCGAGCTCTGCCATGCGCCCAAATAGTGGTTTACCCCAACATATGCGGTATCAGTGTACTTAGGAAAAATCGCAAAACAAGTTTTGGGGTCTAATTTCTCCTGTTACCCTTGGGAAAATAAAAAATTGGGGGCGAAAAGATAATTTTTGTGGAAAAAATATGATTTTTTATTTTCACGACTCTACTTTATATACTTCTGGGAAGCACTTGGGAGTTCAAGGTGCTCACCACACATCTAGACAAGTTCCTTGGGGGTCTAGTTTCCAAAATGGGGTCACTTGTTGGGGGTTTCCACTGTTTAGGCACATCAGGGGCTCTACAAATGCGACATGGCGTCCGATCTCAATTCCAGCCAATTCTGCATTGAAAAAGTCAAACGGCGCTCCTTCCCTTCTGAGCCTTGCCGTGCGCCCAAACAGTGTTTTTTCCCCTTTTATGGGGTATCGGCGTATTCAGAAGAAATTGCGCAACACATTTTGTGGTTTATTTTCTCTTTTTACACTACTGAAAATAAAAAAAAGGTTCTGAAGTAAAATGTTTGTGAAAAAAAGTTAAATGTTCATTTTTTCCTTCCATGTTGCTTCAGTTTCTGTGAAGCACATGAAGGGTTAATAAACTTAAATGTGGTTTTGAGCACCTTGAGGGGTGCAGTTTTTAGAATGGTGTCACTTTTTGGTATTTTCTGTCATGTAGACCCCTCAAAGTAACTTCAAATGTGATGTGGTCTGTGAGACAGTGCTCCCTGAGTGTGTTGGGGGACACTCGCTTGGCAACGGGATTAAAGCACACAGGAACGTTTTCTCACATAAGCAGTCTATTTGATTTATTAGCTCTGTATAAACCACATAACATAAAGTCAATTTCATTACATCCACGAACATATCATGACCACCAGTCTGTTCATGTAGCAGATAAACTTATCTGCTGTATATTACAACCACCTTGTCTGAGGTTACCTTCCAGGAGCTCCGCTCCTCAAGTTGACTCTTTCTCAGTCCTGCCTCCCCAACACAGAAGCCGTCCCAGGCTCTGCAGGTACATGTTCTCACCACAGGAAGTCTGTCCATTACTAGGACCTTCCAACACTGACCATCCAGGTCCACGGTCTCTCCATGTGCTCTTCAGGAAGTCTCCACTCGCCGGAGCTTCCAACACAGACCTGACCTCTTTCAGGACCTTAGAACACAGCCCCCTCTGACCATTCAGGTCCATACACTCTGAACCCAGAGACCATGTGACCCAAACCCTGGTCACATGCATCTTTAACCACCCCCATAGGTGGGAGGTGTGTGTGGTTAGTCAGTCCCGCCCAGCTCTCCGACTAACCATGTAAGCCTCCCTTTAAACTAAAGAAATACTTGTGGGACTACAGGTCCCAGAGCAACACTAATGGCTTATAGCGTAGAGGATCTCATCTGCGACACATACCAGTCATTCACAATTACGCCAGTCACTGTCTCACTATCAACATTACTGAAGTGACTGCCATGCACTCCCATGGCCTCAATACGCCTACGTGCATATTCTGAGGAGAACATACAGCACCGCATAGCTGCAACAGAGGTCACTGCCTCACAGGTCCCTAAAAAAATGGTTTTGTAAATTTTGTTGGAAAAATGAGAAATCGTAGGTCAACTTTTAACCCTTATAACGTCCTAACAAAAAAAAAAAGCATTTCAAAAATTGTGCTGATGTAAAATCAACATGTGGGAAATGTCATTTATTAAGTATTTTGTGTGACATATCTCTCTGATTTAAGGGCATTAAATTTAAAGTTTGAAAATTGCAAATTTTCATTTTTCACACAAACAAACGCAAGTCATATTGAAGAAATGTTACCACTATCTTGAAGCACGAAAGTCACGAAAAAAACATTCTCAGAATCAGCGAAATCCGTTTTAGCGTTCCAAAGTTATAATCACATAACGTGAGAGTGGTCAGAATTGTAAAAATTGGCCTGGCCATTAAGTACAAAATTGGCTCTGTCACTAAACGGTTAATGGAAAGGTAAAAATAAAAGTTGTGGTTCTTGGAAGAAGGGGGAGGGGAAATTAAAGTGCAAAAAACAAAAAAAACACCCAGTCATGGCCTCAAAATACTGTATGTGATTTATAAAAGAGCTGATACCGTATCCTGCAGCTCATAGAGGCAGTCGTGATGCCCACCACCCATATGACTGCCCGGGGGCTCCATGTGTCCCCCTACTCCTGCTATACTGCACATGTATGTCATGATGTTAGTAAATCCATTCTCCATCCACTGCTGCGTCCAGTCCATAAAGTCAGAGGATACATATATCAGACAGACCAGCATGAAGCACACCGTGCAGCCGTGGACTCTCCACCCCGTCACTGAGGATTTCTCCATTTTCATTGATGGGAAAAGTGTAGAGAACAGTTTCACGATCTTCCCTAAAGGTAAAATATCACAAGATGTAACAGCCATTGACGTCAATGTGCGGGCCACCATTGTATTACAACATTCAATATATTCTATATTATTATGTAGCTTGTCCAATTTGTTCTGCTTTACCACTGCAGGGGCCACGTCTGGCATTGAGCTGCAGTGAACGGTCATTTAAGGGTTTTTAATGGCAAAGAAAATTCATTTTTAAGATGACAAAGTTCCCTGACTCCATCCATTCCCTCAATGGTCTTTATTTCTTGCTGCATCAATGATGTCCCAACCCAGAGACCTCCCACTATGGATTATCTAATCTTGGAGAGACCCTTTATGTATTTGCATTGTCCAGGAAATAACTCTTTTCCTTCTGATTATGAAATTATTGGTTTCCTTGGTTGTATAACGAAGCTGCGTGGTGGGCTTACTGCTCTCCCTCCATTAATATGGTAGTTCTATAGTTACAGGATTTTTCTAGAAAGGGCGTCACACTTGTTCACTGGCCGTGACTGGTATAGCAGCATCTACTTGAATAGGGTTGAGAGAATACGAGACATAACCCATGGATACGAGTGGTGCTGTTTTTGGAAAAATTTGCAGACTTTTATAAAATTTTAAAAGGATTACCTGGGACTATTTTATTTTCTCATATTGGCCTAAGAACTCACAGGCAGGTAATGTTCTGCTAGGCGCTGGCTGAGATTGGTCACAGACCTCTCCTGCCGGTGATTCATCGGCTTCTGCTTCATTTGACCTCATGTCAGCAGAGCAGCTATTCCTCTTGTGCTCTGCTCTGTCAACAAGGAGTCACTGCCGACATCTTGCTGATTCCCCGCCTAACTGTGAGGAGTCGGCTGTCAATCAGCATGACGTCCGCAGTCACGTCCTGTCAACAGAGCAGTGCAGAAGAGGAATAGCTGTTTTGTTGATGTGACGTCACCGGAAGCTGCATTATTGCCGGCAGGCGTGGTCACCGACTGAACCGGCAGAGATTGGCGCTGGGCAGAAGTTAGCAACTACCTGACTGTAAGTTGTTATGCCAAGGATAAAGAAAATAGTCCTGGATAACCCCTTTAACTCTTTAATGCATATGTGTGCTTTACCTCTCCATCCAATGAGAAACTGATCTGATAATGTCCGTCCAAACCCAGCGAGGCAGATCAGATCGATGGAGAACTCCTCCAACACTCTGCACACTGTGCTCTCAAAGTCTGAGCGACATCCAAACATTGCGTGATGGAGAACCTGGTGTAAGAGGAGACGAGAACTGAAGGTCGGGAATATTGAAATGGAAGATTTGAGTAAGATGAATAAATGACTATGGTGCACGCTGCCTCTGGCGCCTATCGCTTAGTGCTCCTTCCTCGCGGGTCTGGTCTGAATGTTCTGTAATAAATCTTTCCCTTTATACCATATCTGGGCTGGAAGACGTCCATGTAACCAATCTACAGATTCTCTGTAATGCTAGAAGAACGGTAGAATACGTTGTGGGGCACATGCGGATTTGCAATGTTTGACCGCTGCAGTAATTTCCGTAGACATAAGCCGCTGCAAAACCTGCGTGTGTGTTTTGTGGCATTTTTGCATTATATCAATGTAGGCAAATCTGATGTAAACCCCTTCTCAATATTTGAGCTCTCATATGGACTGCTGGTATACTCTATATGGGCAAGAGCTGTATCCACAGAGTGTGTTTACCGTCTGCAGAAAGAAAAGAAAAATGAAAACTGACTCCAAAATGAAGATATTACTAGATGGCGTCACCTGTATATAATCTTCATCTATTTGTCAGAATAGAGAGAGGCCATAAAGAGCAAATCTTGATCTAGCACCCCGTACGTCAATCATGCTGATACTTTAGTGTATCTCAGTACATATAAGGATATGGACATATTGCCCACGTTTCCCCCGAAGACAAGTTTTATTGTAATCTCATGTAAATTGTGTTCTGTGGTTTTGTGAATATCGTGATGTAATATGCTATGTGAAATGTAATATGTTCCTGTGTAATGTATACCAAAGTAACACATGATAGATATAGATGTTTACAAATAATTGTGTGAAAGGTTAAGTCTGCCCAGCAACAGACTGCAGGGTCAGAGACAATTAATATTTGGGACTAGCCCACATGGGTGGGGTTAGTGTTAGGGCAAGTGGCTGCTTTCTGTGAGTTAGGGAGAAAGAGTTTGCAGTGCAAAGTGAGCAGTGCTGCCTAATGGATGATTCATAGTAAGAGGAGACCAAAGTCTAGGAATAGCAAGATCCTGAGTTACCGACAAGACAGAGTCGCCTTCCGGATAAGGGTCCTTGGAGAAGACAACGAGTCAAAAACCAAAGAACTTGTTGTGATGTTTCCCCTACAGATTACAGCTGATTGCTTGGGTTCTCATGAGTCGGGTGCGCGGTGATCAGCTAATTTTTGGGGAATCTTTCTTAAAAATAGGATTGTAATAAGAGATAAAAGATGTTTGCATATCAGTTTAGTATCTATTGTGCTCTGCAACCTTCTGCTCCATCACTACCAGCACTTATACCCACACTGCTCCTGACACATTAACCCATTCATAAACACTCAGCATTAATTAAAGACGTTCTCCACTATGGACAATCCCAATTGATTAGATATGACACTCAACAATAATCTGATCATAGAGTGCTCCCTCCTGAGATTCCCTGTGATCAGCTGTAATCTTAGAGGAATTCTGCCAGTAGGTGTTCAGTTTTCCTGCAGTGCCTCCATAGCTGGAATTGAGTATTACACTCTCTTTGTCACATAAAAGTGGTGTTATGTTTGACCTACCCGTGTGGGGATCCCGGCTCCAGCAGCCTTCTTGAGTTCCTCCACAGCGCTATTATTGGAGATAATTAGGGACAGCCTAGCACAACTGCCCAGCTGTCTAATATTGTCCATCATAAGGTTCAATTTAGGACCTTAAAAAATGGAGAAATTCTGTTACAGAGCAACAACAATCTAAACATCTCTCAATCATATATTGTCTAATAGAAACAGCAAGTCCATAGATCCAAAATTATTCCACAGGCATCTGTAGATATTACACAGGCGTATATAGGATCCATCTGTATCACACGGGCAACTTATAAATGGTTGTGAGTTCACCTCCGAACAGTCACATTAACATTACAAAATGTCACTTTACTGCAGATAACCCAATGTTAATGATGTCGCATTTGACCATAATACTAGGTTCCGACAGGACAAATACGCAGTGGATTTTTGAATATGAGAAAATTGCAGAACATAAAAAGATAATGAATCTTTACACATCAAACCGCTCACATGCTGTGTACCTTTTGTGGATATCAGTATGGCCACCTTTGAGATCTTCTCAGGGGCTTTGTACAAAATTACATTCTTCAATAGTTGGAAATTGTTCAATTTTAGAGCTTCCAAAAAATGTCTTACTTGTACTCGAGGTGAATCTACAAAGAGAAAATATGATTATCTGAAAAATTGCGATTCAAGAAACCTGAAATAAAAACACAAAAATTGGACCAGAAAATGTAGAGCATTGGCATCTAACAGGATATGGGGAACCCGGTGTCCTCATCCCATGGGATGACTCAAGTACATTTTTCACCTAATTTTTGGACTGGAGATGTAAGCCGGAAAATAAATAATGGAGGCCAAAAATGTGTTGACACCATTGAATATTTGAGTTGGCAGACATATCTGAGAATAGTTAGGTAAGGGCATGAAAGTCAAGAAAGTGAAGTCACACCAGGAGACGTGAAAGTGAAATCACACCAAAATTCTGATTTAAAAGCCTACTCCAATGTTAGATATTTATGGTATATCCACACGTTCTGCTTGGCTGTTTTTGGAACTACTCTGGAAGTGAAGGATAAAGCTGCCAGTGCCGTCGTACCCATTTCTTTGTTAGGACGTACAGCTTTCCATTCACTATGCAAGTTATTTGTTGCCCAGTGTTTAAGGTAAGCACAAGACTGATAGAAGGAAACACAAAAATCATGAAAAATGTAGAAAAACTAACTGGCATGATGGTGAAACATTGAGCCAATCATCCATGCCTCCTCGTCATGTTGAATCTCAGCCAGGATCTTTTGGGCCACATTCTTCTGAGCTATCAGCACCGCTCCTATACCACAGGTGAAGTTATAGACCAGATCCTGCTCAGAAAGTTCTCCTACCTCGTACAACCAGGGGAAAATGGCCGGGATCTTCCAACAGAGGGCGTCTGGGATCCACATGTAAAGAATGGGAATGTTACAAGGTTATTGACAGATGGCTCCCAACCTCAAGACTGAAATATTAAAGCTCAGCAGACAGGATTTAGTCAACAACAAAGATATTCTCTGGGTTCTCTGTTCTCAGGAATTGCCATTTTGTTAAAAGGGTTCCCAGATGACCAACTAACTATATAGGTTCCCCCTGATTGGATTCCCAGTGATCAGCTCTCATCTACTCAAGAACGTAGCAGCAACTTTTTGATTCCCTTGGAGCACCATCACAAATACATTTGAATATTACATGGTACCCACCGATGACTAATGGGCTGTTCTTCTCCTGTACAGATACCATGGGTCCTTAGATCGGGCTATTAAGTAGAACACCAAAATTAGGAATTGCCCTTCATAAATTATGACTTACCCAGCTACAGTATATTACTAGGCCACTGTTCTAACAGAAGTGGATGCAACAGAAATATATCAAAGCAATCTGGGTGCAAAGTCTCACTAGCTTTATTTCTTTTGCACCAGATACATGTTAGTGATGAGATGTATCGTTCGTTGGCTACAGCTATCAATTATAAATAAAACATTTTTTTATGGTCTTCAGCTCAATCTTGAGCCATTGCGACTGGAAGGAAGAATAAATAAAGTTTACTCACACCCAATTCCTTTGCAGCATCAATGGTATACCTTACCTATGATGACCCCCATGTTCTCAGGCAAATAGTGGAGGATACTTCCCACCAGTCCACCTTCGGTAATGGGAACACAGGCGCTGATGTCACGGGACTGTAGAGCACGGAGAACCGGTGGGGTAAACACCATGGTGGAGTTCATTATCATTTCTCCTACATGACAAATACAAATGAATGATTGGAGAACATTTGTGGGTGACCTTAATGTAAGATTCCCTAATTGTGTGGCCGAAATCCTGGCAGATACCCAGCATTAGCACTTCATTATGCCTGGTGCAGGGAGGATGCTCTGTTAATTTTTCATAAACAGCATTGTGACTCCAAGCGGGGTAAATGTCCTAATTATACAACAGATGAAAAAAAAAGAAGAGGAAATGCTAGGACTAATGTAAATACAAATAATGTAAGTCTCTATTGAAAGAATGATTAAAACAAGAAAAAGCTATTGGAAGCATACTGTCCCCCTTTGTACCAGGATTTATTTCAAGGAATCTCAGATATCCGTAGAATTAAATATATGACAGCCTCATTAAATGCTAACACGGAGCTTTTTGAGACTATAGGGGCTCCTTGGGACTACTTTTGGGCCCAATATAATGGTTGATTTGTTTAGAACACTCACAATCCATATACCAGACCCCTATGTGCTTCTGTCCTTTGTCTTTAGTTAGTTATTGTTTCATACCATCTAGATCAAAGATGATATGGTGGCAACTTGCTACTCATAGTATCATTGCATCTTCTGTACTGTTCCTATTGAATATGATAATGGTCCTATAGGGGCTGCATATAGCTGATATGTTTGTATGTCTGGAAGGACCTTCTTGTTGAATGTTAAGCTCCTTATATTATTGTAAAGAGTTGATCTGCCATATCATTTAGATAAGCATGTTTAGTAAGTTTATTGTCTGTTAATTAGCTATCAAAACTTTCAATAAAAATTACAGTTTAAAAAACAAAACAAGAAATAGGGAAATATCTAATACAGCAAAATACATATACAGGAGGTGGGTGAGCCCGAAGAGGGGATGGAAATATAATACTTACCACAGAATGTAAAATTATATATTAAAGTGCATAAATGTAAGTGTAAGTTTTACTGATGTATCATTGGTGGATGAGCCTGTATATACATATCATTCTATTTGTCCTGTTATTTGCATGCATTTGTCTATTACATGTATAATACCATTTTTAATAGGACTATCTGGAATGGTGTCGGCACCTTAATAATTAATTATTACTCATTATATATCCTCTTCTGGACTACTGCTACTACTCTCTACTAATCAGTCTCCATCTTATTAAACTATCCCTTCACCAATCTGTCGTAAATGCACCCTACATCTCCCCCCTCATCTCAAGTCTACCACCTTACCCGTGCCCTTCATTCTGCTACTGACCTAAGACTAACATAATTTGATCCTCCCACTCCCATCTCCAAAACTTCTTGAGTGCACTACACAGGACAATTTGATTAATTCCCAATATCTAGAGTTTTAAGCGTGGCCTAAAATTACATTTCTTTAGACTGGACTATCGCCCAACCTCACTTATCTAACTATCCCTGTTTTGCCCATAAAAAAGTATTCAAAAGCAAGACCCTTGTAGCATCTGTTCACACACCGTCCATGCACTCAATCGCCCTCTTGTCACGGGTTTACCATGACAGAGGAGCCAGAAGACAGCAGCTTCTGATTTCTCCAACTCCTGCACTGATTAGAAGCACTTCTCCTTCTTATTAAACGGTGTAGGTTTCTTTTAGCAGTGCAGGGGTTAATCTGCTCAGTAGAGAGCTCCTGGAGGTTAAGTCTCTCAGCTGTGCACCGTTATCCAATCCCATCTCTTATATAAATTGGGTCCAGGCTAGAACTCATTGTCAGAGCTAGTGTATGCTGCATGGCTGGAGGTTGTTGTTGGTTATCATTGGAGAAGGCGTTTGGTGGATTTCTCTGTGATTGTTGCTAGGTTTTGAATGAGTTATAATTCCCTTTCTTCTCCTACTTTAGTTTAACCCCATCCTCTACTCCCTGGTGTTTACCTCTGTTATTTGTGTGAGTATATTTGTATGATTGGTATTTTACGTTATCCCTGTTCGTATTACCTTGGTAGTCAGGTTGGTGTATTACGGTACACTAGCACTACTACTCCCCTCTTCCCTGGGTGGGGGAAGGGTACAGACTGAGGGCGGATTCAGGAGCTAAGGCAAGGTACGGGGCCCCGGCGTCTTCACCATCAGAAGTAATCCAGGGAACAGGGAGAGCTAGGGTGCCCTTAACAACAGAGACAATAAAGGAGCCCCTGGTCCTGGGACATTTGACAACTAGGGTTCACCTATGATGGAATAACATAGAGAAACACCAAGCTAAATGTACATCAGGGTGCTACACTTATTATGGGAGACAAAATACATGTAAAAGAGAGAAAAAGACCAATACAAAAATAGGTGTGTACACCTGATAAATAATCAAATAACACAAAACTTTATTTCATAACTATGGATACACAAACCCATTAAAAACATTTAAAAACATGTAAACAACACAATCATTATCCAACACCCCTGGTACTATATCAAATGCCTAAATGGCCACAAATGTAGTAAGGCACAATGAATATACAATATTTGTAAGACTCTGGTATATGCATGTATTCACACCTATGTAGAATGGAAATGATAATCATTCGTGGTATAGAGGTCACACATAGACCGGGTAACATGTGCTGTACAGTATATACATGAATGGAAGGAAAACCACCAAAGAAGGCTGAATAATAGGAGCAAATCAAATAGTGCTGCACTTGCATGCATAACAATAGAGAGAACCTTGTAGTCAATACTACCTCATGTGCTCTAGGCCACAGGAACATACCCTAGGGAGCAAAAGGAGCGCAAGGACCACGGTTGTGGGGTGAACCCCACGCATATTGCTGTCCTGCAACAGCTTCTTCAGGAGTAGTGCCAAAGCACGGCCAGTTCATGCAGCTATGTGAATCCCCTATTTATTATATTGATGGCTGAACTGTACAATACTATCACTTTTTCTATCATATACCTTTCATGTCTCCCCTATTTCCTCACAGATAGTAGCTTGTGAGCAGCAGGACCTCACTCCTTTTGAGAGTCCCCTCCAAAATGTAAAGTGCTGCTGAATATGTTGGTGCTATAGAAATAACAATTATTATTATCTATCCATTAATTAACATTATTTTTGTATGAGTCCTGATACCCATCTGTTATTCTCACTTTGCTTTTATATACATATATCTTTCTTGGTCGAACTGTACACTTACAATATTTGGTCTATACACTTTAATATAGAATTTCACATTCTGGGGTAACTCCTCTTCAGCGTCACCCACCTCCTGTGTCTGTATTTTCCTACGTTGGATATTTATTTCCCTATTGTTTTTAATCAAATTTTTCAAAATTTTCTAATCACCTTCTGAGAGATATAAGGCTTTAAAAAATTTTGGTTGGAAAGTTGTATCAGGTCTTCTTTTTTGTGGTATGAGCTTTACTTTTTATCATCAACATTTTTTTTTATAACATATGACATTCTGATCTCTTTTTATTCCATTTTTTTGGAGGTGAAATGATCTTAAGAAACAGCAATTTTGCATTTTTTTCAAGTTTTGCCAATATCTTTATTAGATTTGCATTTACATTAACCCCCAAGGGTGGTTTGCAAGTTAATGACCAGGCCAATTTTTACAATTCTGACCATTGTCCCTTTATGAGGTAATAACTCTGAAACGCTTCCATGGATCCCTGTGATTCTGACAATGTTTTCTTGTGACATATTTTAATTCACGTTAGTGGTAAAATTTCTTTGATATAACTTGTGTTTATTTATGAAATAAGCGGAAATTTGGAGAAAATGTTGAAAATTTTGAAGAAGTGTGGACGAAACGCGCGTCGGGGTAGAGGGAAACGGCACCAGCCCCATGCATTGTAAGCATATCCAGCATTATTCCAGTCTGCATTGCGCTAGTTATTCTGGGTAGTTTCTAATTGGATTCGGACATATGAGGACCAGGGACACCTTGATACTTAAACATAAGGCACTAGGAATATTTCCAGCCTATGCTCACTGATCATTAGTCAGGTGTAGACTGCTCCCCTGGTTTTTGGCTTGTCTGAACTGTTTTGTTTCCTAAATTCATTAGTGCAGACTATTTTTGGTATTTTTTGATACACTCTGTAATCAATGTGGTTAATGGAGCTGGTAGCATATTGTGTCCCTTACATCTGAGTTTACTTTGCTTTTTGTTTTTTTGTCATACTTTTTCAATAGTTTTTAAAAATTTAATAAAACACAATTTTTTGATAATATTCAATTTGTGCATTTCTGTTCACTCCCTCATGGATGTTTGTAGTGCAACAGACAGAATAAGATATTTTAATTCACGTTAGTGGTAAAATTTCTTTGATATTACCTGCGTTTATTTGTGAAATAAACAGAAATTTGGTGAAAATTTAGAAAATTTTGCAATTTTCCAACTTTGAATTTTCATGCCCTTAAATCACAGCGATATGTCACACAACATACTTAATAAGTAACATTTCCCACATGTCTACTTTACATCAGCACAATTTTGGAACCAAACATTTTTTTTTTGTTAGGGAGTTATAAGGGTTAAAAGTTGACCAGCAATTTCTCATTTTTACAACACCATTTTTTTTTTAGGGACCACATCACATTTGAAGTCACTTTGAGGGGTCTATATGATAGAAAATACCCAAAAGTGACACCATTCTAAAAACTGCACCCCTCAAGGTGCCCAAAACCACATTCAAGAAGTTTATTAACCCTTCAGGTGCTTCGCAGGAATTTTTGGAATGTTTAAAAAAAAAAATGAACATTTAACTTTTTTTCACAAAAAATTACTTCAGATCCAATTTGTTTTATTTTACCAAGGGTAGCAGGAGAAAGTGGACCCTAAAAGTTGTTTTACAATTTGTCCTGAGTACACCGATACCCCATATGTGGGGGTAAACCACTGTTTGGGTGCATGGCAGAGCTCGGAAGGGAAGGAGTGCCGTTTGACTTTTCAATGCAAAATTGGCTGTAATTGAGATAGGATGCGATGTTGCATTTGCAGAGCCCCTGATGTACCTAAACAGTAGAAACCCCCCACAAGTGACCCCATATTAGAAACTAGACCCCCCCAAGGAACTTATCTAGATTGTTGTGAACTATAGTTCTTTGCTCCCTCTTGTGGTCATTAGCGGTATGGCACTTTGAGTGTCTTTCCCCAGGTTGGCACTCACCTGCTTCGTTTGGTCTGGGTGTGCCTATATAAACTTCCTGGATACTCTGTATTGTGCCTGGATTCGTTGTTATCAGACCTTGTCTGTTTTCTCCTGTCTCCTGGTCTCCTGATTTTGCAAGATAAGCTAAGTCCTGCTTTCTTATTTTTGTGCATTTGAATTTCCCTTATTTTGTTCCAGCTTTGTTTAAAATGTGATTCCTGATTTTGCTGGAAGCTCAAGGGGGGCTGTTATCCTCCCCCCACACCGTTAGTCGGTGCGGGGGTTCTTGGATATTCAGCGTGGATATTTTGTAGGGTTTTTTGCTGACCGTATAAGTCATCTTTCTATTTTCTGCTATTAGTCAGTGGGCCTCTCTTTGCTAAATCTAGTTCATTCTTACGTTTGTCATTTCTTCTTACCTCACCGTTATTATTTGTTGGGGGCTTGTATTATAACTTTGGGGTCCTTTCTCTTGAGGCAAGAGAGGTCTTATTTTCTCTGAAAGGGTTAGTTAGTTCTCCGGCTGGCGCGAGACGTCTAGAACCAACGTAGGTACGTTCCCCGGCTGCTGCTAGTTGTTTGTGTTAGGATCAGGTATACGGTCAGTCAAGTTACCACTTCCCTATGAGCTGGCTTTTTGTGTTTGCAGACTTAGCTGGTACTCCTGAGATCCTCTGCCATTAGGATCATAACACTAGATGTGTTGTGAGTAGTGTTGAGTGATACCGTCCGATACTTGAAAGTATCGGTATCGGAAAGTATCGGCCGATACCGGCAAAGTATCAGATCTAATCCGATACCGATACCCGATACCCATACAAGTCAATGGGACACCAAGTATCGGAAGGTATCCTGATGGTTCCCAGGGTCTGAAGGAGAGGAAACTCTCCTTCAGGCCCTGGGATCCATATCAATGTGTAAAAGAAAGAATTAAAATAAAAAGTAGGGATATACTCACCTCTCCGACGCAGCCTGGACTTTACCGCCGTAACCGGGAGCCGTTGTACCTAAGAATGCGCGCTTGAAGGGCCTTAGATGAGGTCATGGCGCTCTGATTGGTCGCGTAGCGGTCGCGTGACCGCTACGCGACGAATCACAAAGCCGTGACGTCACCTAAGGTCTTTCAAGCGCTTGAAAGACCTTAGGTGACGTCACGGCTTTGTGATTGGTCGCGTAGCGGTCACGCGACCGCTACGCGACCAATCAGAGTGCCGTGACCTCATCTAAGGCCCTTCAAGCGCGCATTCTTAGGTACAACGGCTCCCGGTTACGGCGGTAAAGTCCAGGGGCTGCCGGAGAGGTGAGTATATCCCTATTTTTTATTTTAATTCTTTATTTTACACATTGATATTAATCCCGATACCGATTCCCGATACCACAAAAGTATCGGATCTCGGTATCGGAATTCCGATACCGCAAGTATCGGCCGATACCCGATACTTGCGGTATCGGAATGCTCAACACTAGTTGTGAGAACTTTGAATCCCGAAGTGTTTCACTAAAGTTTATAACGCAGAGCCGTAAAAATAAAAAAAAAAATTTCCACAAAAATGATTTTTTAGCCCCCAGTTTTGTATTTTCCCAAGGGTAACAGGAGAAATTGGACCCCAAAAGTTGTTGTGCAATTTGTCTTGAGTATGTGAATACCCAATTTATGGGAGAAAACTACTGTTTTGGCACACGTCAGGACTCAGAAGGGAAGTAGTGGCGTTTAGGAATGCAGACTTTGATGGAAAGGTCTGTAGGCTTCATGTTACGTTTGCAGAGCCACTGATGTGCCTAAAAAGTAGAAACCCCCAACAAGTGACCCCATTTTGGAAACTAGACCCCTGGAGGAACTTATCTAGATGTGTTGTGAGAACTTTGAATCGCCAAGTGTTTCACTAAAGTTTATAGCGCAGAGCTGTGAAAATAAAAAATCATTTTTTTCCAACAAAACTGATTTTTTAGCCCCCAATTTTTTATTTTCCCAAGGGTAACAAGAGAAATTGGACCACAAAAGTTTTTGTCCAATTTGTCCTCGGTACGCTAATAACCCATATGTGGGGGTAAACCACTGTCTGGGCGCATGGCAGAGCTCGGAAGGGAAGGAGCGCTGTTTTACGTTTTCAATGCAGAATTGGCTGAAATTGAGTTTGGAAAGCCCCTGGTGTGCCTAAACAGTGGAAACCCCCAATTCTAACTCCAATCCTAACCAGAACACACCCCTATCCCTAATCCCAACCATAGCCTTAACCACACCCCTAACCCGAACATTCCCCTAACCCTAATCCTAACCCTAAGCACACTGCTCACCCCAACACACCCCAACCCCAACACACCCCTAACCCTAATCCCAACCGTAACCATAATCCTAACCACACCCCTAACCATGCACACCCCTAAGCCTAATCGCAACGCTAACCCCAACCATATACGTAATCCAAACCCTAACCCCAACGCTAGCCCCAACCCTGACTTTAGCCCCAACCCTAACTCTAACTTTAGCCCCATCCCTAACTTTAGACCCAACCCTAACCCTAACTTTAGCCCCAACCCTAACCCTAATGGGAAAATGGAAATACATTTTTTTTATTTTACTATTTATCTCTAACTAAGGGTGTGATAAAGGGGGGGTTTGATTTACTATTTATAGCGGGTTTCTATAGCAGGTTTTTATGTTTGGCAGCTGTCACACACTGAAAGACGCTTTTTATTGCAAAAAATTGTTTTTGCATCACCACATTTTGAAAGCTATAATTTTTCCATATTTTGGCCCACAGAGTCATATGAGATCTTGTTTTTGCAGGACGAGTTGACGTTTTTATTGGTACCTTGGTACCATTTCCGGGCACATAACCTTCTTTGATACCTTTTTATTATGATTTTTGCAAGGCAGAATGAACAAAAACCAGCAATTCAGGAATTTATTTTGGGTGGGGCGTTTATACAGTTCAGCGTGTGGTAAAATTGATAAAGCAGTTTTATTCTTCGGGTCAGTACGATTACAGCGATACCTCATTTATATAATTTTTTTATGTTTTGGCGCTTTTATACAATAAAAACTATTATATAAAAAATGATTATTTTTGCATCGCTTTATTTTGAGGGCTATAACTTTATTGTTTTTGCTCATGATGCTGTATGGCAGCTCATTTTTTGCGGGACAAGATGACGTTTTCAGCGTTACCATGTTTATTTATATCCGTCTTTTTGATCGCGTGTTATTCCACTTTTTGTTCACCGGTATGATGTTAAAGCATTGTTTTTTGCCTCGTTTTTTATTATTTTTTTTACGGTGTTCACTGAAAGGGTGAACTATTGGGACAGTTTTATAGGTCGGGTCGTTACAGACGCGGCGATACTAAATATGTGTACTTTCATTGATTTTTTTTATTTACATAAAGAAATGTATTTATTGGAACAATATTTATCTTTTTTTCTTTATTTAGGAATTAAAAAATATATATTTTTACAAAGTATAATATTTTTTTTTAACTTTTTTACATTGTCCCAGGATGGGACATCACTGTATAAAGTCAGATCTGACTTTATACAGTGATGTCCCATCCTGGGACAATGTTTTTTTTTCTTCTCATTAATGTAAACCCCATCTTGACTGGAAAAAAAACTGACATTTTTTTGAAAACTTATTAAAAAAGAAAAACTAAAATTATCACATGATCATAAGTATTCAGACCCTTTGCTCAGTATTGAGGGGAAGCACCTTTTGAGCTAGAACAGCCATGAGTCTTCTTGGGAATGATGCAACAAGTTTTTCACACTTGGATTTGGGGATCGTCTGCCATTCTTCCTTGCAGATCCTCTCCAGTTCCGTCAGGTTGGATGGTGAACGTTGGTGGACAGCCATTTTCAGGTCTCTCCAGAGATGCTCCATTGGGTTTAGGTCAGGGCTCTGGCTGGGTCAGTCAAGAATGGTCACAGAGTTGTTCTGAAGCCACTCCTTTGTTATTTTAGCTGTGTGTTTAGGGTCATTGTCTTGTTGGAAGGTGAACCTTCGGCCAAGTCTGAGGTCCAGAGCACTCTGGAAGAGGTTTTCATCCACAATATCTTTGTACTTGGCTGCATTCATTTTTCCTTCAGGCTGTGTGCACACGTCGCGTTTTTTTCACTATAAAAACACATAAAAAACGCATACATTATGCATTTTTTCATGAAAAAAACGCAGCATGTTCATTAACTTTGTGGATTTTTCGCGTTTTTCCCGCTATTTAATGCATTGGGAAGCTCTGGAAAAAAACACGTCAAAAACGCAGGAAAAAATTTGCAAAAAGAAACGTCAAAAATGTATGCGGATTCCTTGCAGAAAATGTCCGGTTTTGCTCAGGAAATTTCTGCAAGAAATCCTGAACGCGTGCACATAGCCTTAATGTCAACCAGTCATCCTGTCCCTGCAGCTGAAAAACACACCCATAGCATGATGCTGCCACCACCATGTTTCACTGTTGGGATTGTATTGAGCAGCTGATGAGCAGTGCCTGGTTTTCTCCACACATACCGCTTAGAATTATCACCAAAAAGGTCTATCTTTGTCTCATCAGACCAGAGAATTTTATTTCTCATATTCTGGGACTCCTTCATGTGTTTTTTTTTCAGCAAACTCTATGCTGGCTTTCATATGTCTTGCACTGAGGAGAGTCTTCCGTTGGGCCACTCTGCCATAAAAACCCGACTGGTGGAGGGCTGCCTTGACAGTTGACTTTGTGGATCTTTCTCCCATCTCCATACTGTATCTCTGGAGTTCAGCCACAGTGATCTTGGGGTTCTTCTCTGCATCTCTCATCAAGGCTCTTCTCCCACGATTGCTCAGTTTGGCTGAACAGCCAGGTCTAGAAAATCTTCTGGTGGTCCCAAACTTCTTCAATTTAAGGATTATGGAGGCCACTGAGCTCTTAGGAACCTTTAGTACTACAGAAATTCTTTTGTAACCTTGGTCATATCTGTGCCTTGCCACAATTCTGTCTCTGAGCTCCTTTGGCCAGTTCATTTGACCTCATGATTCTCATTTGGTCTGACATGCACTGTGAGCTGTGAGGTCTTATATAGACAGGTGTGCGCCTTTCCGAATCAAGTCCTATCAGTTTAATTAAACACAGCTGGACTCCAATGAAGGAGTAGAACCATCTCAAGGAGGAACACAAGGAAATGGACAGCATGGAACTTAAATGTGAGTGTCTGAGCAAAGGGTCTGAATACTTATGACCATGTGATATTTCAGTTTTTCTTTTTTAATACATTTTCAAAAAATTCTACATTTCTGTTTTACTTTTCCAGTCAGGATGGAGTGCAGAGTGTACATTATTGTGAAAAAAATGAACTGTTTTGAATTGAATGAAAGAAAGAGTGAAAATGTAAAAGGGGCCTGAATACTTTCTGTACCCACTGTACAGGGATACACCTAAATAAAATGGGAATGGTTGGTGATATCAACTTCCTGTTTGTGGCACATTAGAATATGGGAGGGGGAAAACTTTTCAAGATGGGTGGTGACCACGGCGGCCACTTAGAAGTTGGCCATTTTGGATCCAACGTTATAAATGGCCCACCCAGGGATATCCATATAAATGGCCCATCCTGTATATATGGCGGATATTGTAAATGGAAACCTGATCAGAGTGGACCCTTTTCTGCCATGGGCCTGGTGTCTGGTTGGATCTTTATTTGTTATTTACAGCGGTTGGTCATAATTGAACCTCGGACCATGATGACATGTTGTCCATAGTAATATCTGTGGCCACTGTAGTCAGGTTTTCATTCGTTTTATGAACAGAGATTACTATGGTGGATGATCTATTATCTTGTATACCAAAATTATCCTGTTGTAGGAGAAGCCATTTTGCTACCGCTGATGACGACCAGAAGTGTAGCTAGATATAATAATGAGGCAACTATTGAGATGTACCCCAAACTGTGAACCCGTCCCCCATGGGCAATACTGATGTATATTGTAAGGAGTGATTCTCCATGACGCCTTTTAGAAGAGACAGGTCGCTGCCACTATATGATCCCAGTGACCGGATTCCTATAACCAGATCACCCGCTCTCATTAGATCTGGACGTGGTAACCAGTGATCCCTCTCTAATACACCCAGGGCAAATCCGGACACATTGTAGCTGCCATCAGAGTATAAGCTGGGAGGCCGAGGACATTCTTTATCTGAGGGGAAAAAAAAGGACAAACAGGAAAAAGTGATGCTTAATGTATATAAATACACCTTTTTACTGATATATATACAGTATATATAATTTTATACTTATTTTCCCTACTGTGAATACTGTATTTATATGAAACAAAAAAACTAAAAAATTGAGCTTGACTTAAGTTGGTACACATGCAGAATTTAAACACATGTTCACATTGGCCACAAAACATATAAAGCCTACGAGAGAAAAAGTGAGCAAAAACCCTTCTGTAACTAAGTAAATAAAAAGCAAAAAAGTGCATTTAAATAACACAGAGTTTTTAGTAATGCTATTTTTTTTTCAAACAATAGCCCAAAAGCCATCCCGCCACGTCAAGGTAACTCTGATCGGGACAGTCCTACACTATCTAATATTAAAACCTTACCATGTGTCAATGTTGACCTCAGTGTGAATAAGGGCAGATGAAAGGACTGGGCCCAACCAGTGAAACACCAGACTGGGGAAGCCTTATATGCAATTTCCAGCTCAGGAGAGGGAGGCTACACCAATAATAATACAAAAGAAAAAAAACACAAAAATTGAGCTTGACTTAAGTTGGTACAGTCCTACACTGTCCAGATCAGAGTTACCTTGACGTGGTGGGATGGCTTTTGTGCTATTTTTTGATTAAAAAAAAGTATTACTAAAAACTCTATGTTATTTAAATGCACTTTATTGCTTTTTATTTACTTAGTTACAGCAGGGTTTTTGCTCACTTTTTTTTTTTTTAATTCGTTTATTTTCAATCACAAAATAAAATACAGCATACATATTTGTCCTTATCATTGGTTTGCATGGTTACATTTACAGGGGATGAAAAAGACAGAACATGCATATGCCAATCATTTCACATAAAGAAAACATATGTGTGAAGTTATGGAACAATCAGAACATAAGGTTCTTAAACTACAAACAAACTAAGCCTCCAGAACTACTAAGCCGCCCCTTTACAATAGCTGAATATTTTTTCCCATTGCGCAATACTTGCAGAACCAAGGATCAGATAGACCACGTCACTATCAGTTAGTCAGGTCACAGAGTGAGATGGGAGGCATTCCATCTATCCCAGATTTTGTTCAACTTACCCGGGCAACCCCTGTTTTGATAAAGAGTGCGCTCATAGGGTACAACTGCATTCACCAACTCGATCCAGGACCCAACGGAGGGGGGTGAGTTCCCCATCCACCACAAAGCTAACAACTTTCGTGCTAAGAAAAGTGTTTCTCACAGAAAAATCCCCGTATAATGTTCCCAAGCCTCCTCATCCCACACCCCAAACAGGCAAACTAAGGGTTCAAGAGGAATCGGAATTGACAGTATTGAAGTTAATAGTGACGTTACCCCCCTCCAATAGTGAAAAACAATGGGGCACTGCCATATCATATGTATAAAATCAGCGTCGGGTGAGTGGCAACGCAAACATTCCGATGACGAGTATCGACCCATCCGGAAAAGCCTCAATGGAGTCAAGTATGACTGGTGGATTATATATAACTGGGTCATTTTATTATTGACCGATGGGGAAACTTTGAGGGGGGATTCCAAAATATCCTCCCATTCCTCGTTTTTCATATCAGGGATAAGCCCCTCCCATTTGCCTCTCTCCGAATCTATAACAGAGTTCGTTCCCGTTGATAGCAGATACGTGTATAGGGACGAGATAAGACCCTGAGGCCCCTGCGACTTAAGAATACCTATCAGGGGTAAGGACGAGATGTTTCGGTTTGTTCCCACATTCCTGACAAATGACTGAATGGCAGATCTGAGTTGCAGGTATCGAAAAAATTGAGACCTTGGAAGATCATATTTAACTTGCAGCTGCTCAAAGGACATAAAGACCCCCTGATCATATAAATCTCCCACCAAAAGGACCCCGTAGGAAACCCAAAAGTTTGTAGATGGGTGATTTACCAACGTCGGGAAATAACCATTATCACATAGGGGCATCTCGGCTACAATGTCCCCAAATCCAGTAACTTTTTAAATTTTCTTCCAAGTGGATCGTGCCAATCGGATCATAGGTAATAGACGGGGAGCGTTTATTTTTTCCGATTCCAGAAGACCCAGCGGACATTTAGCACCGACAGAGCTAACCAAGTGGCTTTCAGAATTAGGGAGATAATTATGAGGCATCCATTTACATAGCGCTTTAGCCTGCCCCGCCAGATAATATAAAAAGAAATCTAGCAATGCCGCTCCTCCCCCTTGTTTAGGTCTTTGCAAAGTAGTCAGTTTAAGCTTGGGCCTGCTTTTCTCCCACACAAATGAGGCAACATGGGAATTTAAGTTGGTGAAAAAGAATTTTGGTACAATTACTGCACTATGTTATTAGCATCCTGGATAGGACCTGTGCACAGTATATACCGTATGGGAATAAACATACTAGAAATAGGAGGAAACCAATATGGCTAAATAGAGCTGTAAGGGGCGCAATAAGGGACAAAAAGAAAGCATTTAGAGAATTAAAGGAAGTAGGTAGTGAGGAGGCATTAAATAAATATAGAAAATTAAATAAATTCTGTAAAAAGCAAATCAAGGCAGCAAAGATTGAGACAGAGAGACTCATTGCCAGAGAGAGTAAAAATAATCCCAAAATATTCTTTAACTACATAAATAGTAAGAAACTAAAAAATGATAGTGTTGGCCCCCTTAAAAATAGTCTGGGTGAAATGGTGGATGAGGATGAGGAAAAAGCCAATATGCTAAATGACTTTTTTTCATCAGTATTTACAAAAGAAAATCCCATGGCAGACAAAATGACTAGTGATAAAAATTCCCCATTAAGTGTCACCTGCTTAACCCAGCAGGAAGTACAGCGGCGTCTAAAAATCACTAAAATTGACAAATCTCCGGGCCCGGATGCGATACACCCCCGAGTACTGCAGGAACTAAGTACAGTCATTGATAGACCATTATTTTTAATCTTTAAAGAGTCCATAATAACAGGGTCTGTACCACAGGACTGGCGTATAGCAAATGTGGTGCCAATATTCAGAAAGGGGACAAAAACTGAACTCGGAAATTATAGGCCAGTAAGTTTAACCTCTACTGTGGGTAAAATCCTGGAGGGCATTCTAAGGGATGCTATACTGGAGTATCTGAAGAGGAATAACCTCATGACCCAGTATCAGCACGGGTTTACTAGGGACCGATCATGTCAGACTAATTTGATCAGCTTCTATGAAGAGGTAAGTTCGGGACCAAGGGAGCCCAGTGGATGTAGTGTATATGGACTTTTCAAAAGATTTTGATACAGTGCCACACAAAAGGTTGATACATAAAATGAGAATAATGGGGATAGGGGAAAATATGTGCAAGTGGGTTGAGAGCTGGCTCAGGGATAGGAAACAAAGGGTGGTTATTAATGGAGCACACTCGGACTGGGTCGCGGTTAGTAGTGGGGTACCACAGGGGTCAGTATTGGGCCCTCTTCTTTTTAACATATTTATTAATGACCTTGTGGGGGGCATACAGAGCAGAATTTCAATATTTGCAGATGACACTAAACTCTGCAGGGTAATCAATACAGAGGAGGACAATTTTATATTACAGGATGATTTATGTAAACTAGAAGCTTGGGCTGATAAATGGCAAATGAGCTTTAATGGGGATAAATGTAAGGTCATGCACTTGGGTAGAAGTAATAAGATGTATAACTATGTGCTAAATTCTAAAACTCTGGGCAAAACCGTCAATGAAAAAGACCTGGGTGTATGGGTGGATGACAAACTCATATTCAGTGGCCAGTGTCAGGCAGCTGCTACAAAGGCAAATACAATAATGGGATGCATTAAAAGAGGCATAGATGCTCATGAGGAGAACATAATTTTACCTCTATACAAGTCACTAGTGCGACCACACTTAGAATACTGTGCAGAGTTCTGGTCTCCGGTGTATAAGAAAGACATAGCTGAACTGGAGCGGGTGCAGAGAAGAGCGACCAAGGTTATTAGAGGACTGGGGGGTCTGCAATACCAAGATAGGTTATTACACTTGGGGCTATTTAGTTTGGAAAAACGAAGACTAAGGGGTGATCTTATGTTAATGTATAAATATATGAGGGGACAGTACAAAGACCTTTCTGATGATCTTTTTAATCATAGACCGGTGACAGGGACAAGGGGGCATCCTCTACGTCTGGAGGAAAAAAGGTTTAAGCATAATAACAGACACGGATTCTTTACTGTAAGAGCAGTGAGACTATGGAACTCTCTGCCGTATGATGTTCTAATGAGTGATTCATTACTTAAATTTAAGAGGGGACTGGATACCTTTCTGGAAAAGTATAATGTTACAGGGTATATACACTAGATTCCTTGATAGGGCGTTGATCCAGGGAACTAGTCTGATTGCCGTATGTGGGGTCGGGAAGGAATTTTTTTCCCCATGATGGAGCTTACTCTTACCACATGGGTTTTTTTGCCTTCCCCTGGATCAACATGTTAGGGCATGCTAGGCTATGGGTTGAACTAGATGGACTTAAAGTCTTCCTTCAACCTTAATAACTATGTAATAACTATGTCACTATGTTGAAGACAGTAGTTGAATTTAATTTAATGCGGCCTGCTACAGACAATGGAAGTTTACTCCAAGATGTAAATTTCAATTTAGCGTATTCCAGCGGGGGGGAATATTGAGTTGTAGATCCGACCCACTGCATTGGGACATATAAATACCCAGGTACTTGAATTTAGACACTATGGGCAATGAAGAGAGAGCATTAAGATTAGGTGCTGGGAGCTGAGTTAGAGGTAATAGGGCAGATTTATCCCAATTAATATATAGGCCTGAGAACCCACTAAATTTATCTATAGTAGCAATTACCCTTGGCAACGTTTCTTCTGCCCTATCCATGAATATGATCATGTCATCAGGATATAATCCAATGATGTCAGTGCGGTTTGCTATTTTAATACCATCAATACCGGGGGTAAAACGTAAATGTACAGCTAATGCCTCTATTGCTAGAGCAAATAAGGCTGGGGAGAGGGGGCACCCTTTTTGCTCACTTTTCTTGTAGGTTTTATATATATGAAAGCAGTCTGTAGCCATATTAGTGGCCAGGCCTGCACTTTCCATGTACATTTACAGATTGTCCACAGCAACCAATCAGAGTTCAGCATTTATTTCTCAAACTGCTCTAAAATAATGAAAGCTGCGCTGTGATTGGTTGCTATGGGAAACAGTCGGCCTTATAATTAGACAATTTAGACAAATCAGGCCCCGTACGACAGGGTGTGGGAGTTGTGGTTGCCTAGCAACTATCTGACTTCCTGCCTATTTGACAACCATTTGAGTATATGTAGTTGTATAGAGTTGTCACAGGAAGTTCTGCACAACAGACTGCCTCTCTACTTAGCACAGACTTGTCCATTATTTTCAACCTTTCTATACATTTTTACTGAAATGTTAAAAAAAAGTAATAATCCATTGAAAGGAAAATGCAACAGCATTTCTGTCTTTCTAAATACTCGTATTTCTCATTAAATAAATAATCTAAAGATTATTTCACTCTGTGCTGTGATGGCTCACTTTCTTCTTTGAAATATATTAATTGACAATTGGGTGTTACCATTCCCCTTGTCAAAAGGGCGTGTCTCTACAAAGTATAACACCATCTGCACTGATTGGACAGAGCGTAAGATTCACCTCACCGACAGAGGGAATGGGAACACCCAGTTGTCAAATTATACATATAATATATATATATATATTATATATATTTATATTTACACTTACAGCTGAGATGAGCGACTGGTTTTATTTACAGTACTTAATTTTTAATTTTTTTTTTAAAGTGTAAAAAACATAATCGCATAAAAATAATAATTTCGATTAGTTGATAAAGCTAGACTAGGGACTGTGTAATCCACAGTAAGAATATAAATATATACTGTAGTAAATCGCTTATACTACAGTATTTTTTTTCTAAAATATAATCACAATTAGCGTCAGATAGTTGTGGACGTTCAGTAATTGTAGTTTCTGAATTGTACTGGAAAATTATTGTACTACCTTACTTATACTACAGTTTTGTTCTACTATATAGAATTACGGTTAGGGTAATTTAGTTTCGGGCGCTTAGTAATTGCTTTTAGTAATTTTTTTTATTTCACCAAATTTTTATATTTTCCTTTTTATTTTATTTCATCTTTTTATTTCTAATTTCTTTTCTACTATTTTTTTCTTTTCCTTCTTTTCTAAATTGAATTAATCAATAAAAAAAAGTTTACTCCAAAAACTCACCTAAATAAAATTTGGTTATCCAACGCGTGAAAAACGCAGACACACACCACCCACGTGAAAAATATAATGCTCCGCTCTTCCCAAAGACTGTATTCAGCTGAGGAGTGGGGGAGAGGATGCCATCTTCCTCTGTTTTGTCCTCCTCATCTTCCTCCAGTGATAATGAACTGCCACGCAGACGCCCCAGAACAGCTAATGAGCCAGCGCCCACCGTTAGTGACCCACTACATCACAGTCATTAGGAAAGGCTCATAACAAGCCGGTAAATTGTAGATTTTTACCTAGTAGTGTTGCCCCAGTTATTTTGCACCCCCGTGCCAGTCCTTCCTCTAGAGCTTCGGTCACATCAGCTGAGAGTTGCCCACCAGCACAATGTGGCATGAAAAACAGAGTCTGAGCTCCTTGTGCCAAAAGCTCATTGATGCAAGTGGTCACCAGACTTTGGGCTGCTGATCTGTGCAGATTGCAAGCCACGGCCACCTAGAATAAAGCAGAACAACAGACAGAGTTATATTATACATCCATTCTTAATTTCTTCTCATTTTCAAAATTTCTGCTTGATGTTAGAGAATGGATCTTTGGACAAACTCCTTACAGGCCAATGTCTAATTATTTTTGTTTTGTCATTGTATCTAACATGGAAAGTGAAGTGAATTTTCCAAAGTTCCAATACAAATCTAAATCCACACATTTCCTGTTATTATAAGGATAAATGTTTCTAGAACTCATCTTCTCACCTCTATTTTGTCTCCAATGCTGGCGGATGAGCAGACAAACACCGGATCCTTGTACTGAGCCGTGTTTATATCAAAGGATCGGACTTTTCTTCTCAGGGATTGATGAACATTTCCCATCACTACAATGAGAAATTGGTAAGAGAGCTGAGAAGATGAGAGCAGTGACATCACTGTATAATATTGTATAATAATAGTAATAACAATAATAAAGCTCCTCGGGGGAGGAGACAACAACAGCACTGCCCCTTGGGAAGTAACCAAATCACCAAATAACCCAGCAATTCTCTCTACAAAGCTGAAGATTAGAGTTAATCAGAGTGCAAGAGACATGGTGGTTATCGGGAGTGTTAAAGGGGCATATGACTTTATCATCCAGTGGTCCCCACCAGGTTCCTATCATTCTCTGTTGCTTAAATAAGGCATATTTAATAGGACATTGTAGAGACATTAATATGTGGTCATTATCCAGCTCTTTTTTTTCTGCATCTTATGCTGCTCTCTAAAGACTGTTGTCAGGGTCATACAGATTCCATCTGATCGCTGGTGATTCCGACATCATCAGGAAAGAAGAGATTTCAGGGTATCACAATGTTATAGATCCACATGGAGCTTTTCACCAGTCCTTGTCGTCATACTGTGGACTGAGACTACATATTTTCTGGATTTTAGCTTTTTCTTTTATCTTCTGGTTAGAGAACAGTGATATATCGGACATTACACATCCCCAGAAGTTGTGTTATGATCCGGTGACCTTGGAGCCGCATGAGACTTTCTCTGGAGTAGGTGGAACCTGTACTGACCGCAAACCCTAAACTGACACCGCAACTAGAAGTAGCCGTGGGGTGTACCTAACACGTCCTAGACACCTCGACACAGCCGGAGGACTAAATACCCCTATAGATGGAAATGGGAATTCTATCTTGCCTCAGAGCAGAACCCCAAAGGATAGGCAGCCCCCCACAAATATTGACTGTGAGTATAAGAGGAAAGACACACGCAGGCAGAAAACAGGATTTAGCAAAAGAGGCACTTCTAGCTAAATAGAAAAGGATAGGACAGAATTCTAAGCGGTCAGTATTAAAACCCTAAAAAATATCCACAGCAGATAATACAAATATTCCACATCTAACTAAAGACATAGAATGTATATCTGCATCTCCTGAGAATCCAACATGACTGAAAAAATCCAAACTCAGTCTAGGCTGGACAAAAAACACAATGAATTGCAGTGAATGGTAAAGCACACAGCATGTGTGCTGCAGAGACAAAAACCAGACATTTATCTTAGCTGAATTGACAGCAGGGCAGGAGGAACCAGACAGAGATGCAAATCCTCCAAGAACAATGGGCAACTGGCAAGGGCTAATGGATCCTGCACTCCTAAATACCCCAGTCAGAGCTGCAATCAGCAGAAACACCTGCCCAGGATTGCAACCCAGAGACAACTGCACTACCACCAACAACCACCGGAGGGAACCCAAGAGCAGAATTCACAACAGTACCCCCCCTTGAAGAGGGGTCACCGAACCCTCACCAGAGCCCCCAGGCCGATCAGGACGAGCCAGATGAAAGGCACCGACCAAATCAGCAGCATGGACATCAGAGGCAAAAACCCAAGAATTATCCTCCTGGCCATAACCCTTCCATTTGACAAGGTACTGAAGCCTCCGCCTCGAAAAGCAAGAATCCAAAATCTTCTCAACCACATACTCCAACTCCCCATCAACCAACACAGGGGCCGGAGGATCAACAGAAGGAACAACGGGCACCACATATTTCTGCAATAAAGAGATCTATGGAAGACATTATGGATAGCAAAAGAGGCCGGCAGGGCCAATCGAAAAGACACCGGATTAATAATCTCAGAAATCCTATAAGGACCAATAAACCGAGGCTTAAACTTAGGGGAAGAAACCTTCATAGGAACATGACGGGAAGACAACCAGACCAGATCCCCAACCCGAAGCCGGGAACCAACACACCGACGACGGTTAGCAAAACGCTGAGCCTCCTCCTGAGACAACACTAAATTGTCCACCACATGAGCCCAAATCTGCTGCAACCTGTCAACCACAGAATCCACACCAGGACAGTCAGAAGGCTCAACCTGCCCCGAAGAAAAACGAGGATGAAAACCAAAATTACAAAAGAAGGGCGAAACCAAGGTAGCTGAACTAGCCCGATTATTAAGGGCAAACTCGGCCAATGGCAAGAAAGCCACCCAATCATCCTGATCGGCAGACACAAAGCATCTCAAATAAGTTTCCAAAGTCTGATCGCTCGGTCTGGCCATTTGTCTGAGGATGAAATGCAGAAGAAAAAGACAAATCAATGCCCAACCTAGCACAAAAGGCCCGCCAAAACCTAGAAACAAACTGGGAACCTCTGTCGGACACAATATTCTCCGGAATACCATGCAAACGAACCACATGCTGAAAAAACAACGGAACCAAATCAGAAGAGGAAGGCAATTTAGGCAAAGGCACCAAATGAACCATCTTAGAGAACCGGTCACAAACAACACAGATAACCGACATCCTCTGGGGAACCGGAAGATCCGAAACAAAATCCATAGAAATATGCGTCCATGGCCTCTCAGGGACCAGCAAAGGCAAAAGCAACCCACTAGCACGGGAACAACAAGGCTTGGCCCGCGCACAAGTCCCACAGGACTGCACAAAAGAACGCACATCACGTGACAAAGAAGGCCACCAAAAGGACCTACCAACCAAATCTCTGGTACCAAAAATACCAGGATGGCCAGCCAACACAGAACAATGAACCTCAGAAATCACTCTACTAGTCCATCTATCAGGAACAAACAGTTTCCCCACTGGACAGCGGTCAGGTTTGTCAGCCTGAAATTCCTGAAGAACCCGTCGTAAATCAGGGGAAATGGCAGAAAAGACCACCCCTTCTTTCAGAATGCCGACCGGTTCAAGGACCTCAGGAGAATCAGGCAAAAAACTCCTAGAGAGGGCATCAGCCTTAATATTCTTAGAACCCGAAAGATACGAGACCACGAATCAAAACGGGAAAAAAACAGGGACTGTTCTGTCCTTCTAACAGGACAGGGGTTCGTTTCAAGCATTAAAAGGTTAACTATTATCATAGTTTTAGGTTTTGCTGTGTTATAGCACCACCCAGTGGTGGATACATTTATTACCTGTGTTTTTCTTAGTAATTATCAGAGTGTTGCATTATGGGATTGCACCAAAGCATCATGGGATAGGGGAATTCCCCATTTTTCTCTCTGTGTATTTTCCTGTACACTCGTGTTATTCAGCTGTGTTGGAACTACTTCACTTACTTGCCACCCTGGTTAGTTTATCCGGTAAGATTGCTATCTTTGTTCTTGCAATATAGTGTTCTATAGAATGTGATTACTGTATAGCAACTAGTACCTGGGAAATCTATTATCTGTGAGTTACTGTATGTAGCTGCATGTAGAAGTTACATCATCCTGTATGCTTTCTCTGCTAGTATAAGTATCAGTTGTGCTGTTATTTGCCCAATACTTACCCAAATCATTTGTATTCTTATAGTTTTACCGCATTTCAATACCTGTTACCAATAAACAAGTTAGACTACAGAGAACAGTCTGCTTATTTTGGAAGACAGAAGTGGTTTATGCTGTATGTTGGATCACACACCGTATCAACGTGTATGAAGACAGAACAGGGACCATCGAGCCTGTCTAGGATTCAGCCGTTTGGCCGACTCGAGGTAAATCAGATTTTTATGATCGGTCAAGATCACAAGCTCCCTCAAACCAATTATTATGTTCAGCATGCAAAAACTTATGGGAAAAGAAGGCACACGGTTTCATCGAGGAACCAACAGAATTCCTCTGAGACAAAACGGCCCCTGCCCCAATCTCAGAAGCGTCGACCTCAACCTGAAACGGAAGAGAAACATCCGGTTGACGCAACACCGGGGCAGAAGTAAATCGGCGTTTAAGCTCCTGAAAGGCAGAGACAGCCGCAGAGGACCAATTCGTCACATCAGCGCCTTTCTTTGTCAAATCGGTCAAGGGTTTAACCACACTGGAGAAGTTAGCAATGAAATGGCGATAAAAATTAGCAAAGCCCAAAAATTTCTGAAGGCTCTTCACGGATGTGGGCTGAATCCAATCATGAATGCCCTGAACCTTAACCGGATCCATATCTATAGATGAGGGAGAAAAGATGAAGCCCAAAAAAGAAACCTTCTGCACTCCAAAGAGACACTTAGACCCCTTCACAAACAAAGCATTATCACGAAGGATCTGAAATACCATCCTGACCTGTTCCACATGAGACTCCCAATCATCGGAAAAAATTAAAATGTCATCCAAATATACAATCATGAATTTATCAAGATAAGTCCGGAAGATATCGTGCTTGAAGGACTGAAAAACAGATGGAGCATTAGAGAGCCCGAATGGCATCACAAGGTATTCAAAATGGCCTTCGGGCATATTAAATGCAGTTTTCCATTCATCACCCTGCTTAATACGAACAAGATTATATGCCCCCCGAAGGTCAATCTTCGTAAACCAACTAGCCCCCTTAATCCTAGCAAACAAATCGGAGAGCAAAGGTAAAGGGTATTGAAACTTGACCGTGATCTTATTCAAGAGGCGATAATCAATACAGGGTCTCAAGGAGCCATCCTTCTTAGCAACAAAAAAAAATCCCGCTCCCAACGGTGAAGAATATGGCCGAATATGCCCTTTCTCCAAAGACTCCTTAACATAACTCCGCATGGCGGTATGTTCAGGCACAGACAAATTGAAAAGTCGGCCCTTAGGAAACTTACAGCCTGGAATCAAGTGAATAGCACAATCACAGTCCCTATGCGGTGGAAGGGAACTGGACTTGGGCTCATCGAATACATCCTGAAAATCAGACAAAAACTCTGGAATTTCAGAAGAGGCAGAAGAGGAAATGGACATCAAAGGGACATCATTATGAACCCCCTGACAACCCCAACTAGTCACAGACATAGACTTCCAATCCAATACAGTATTATGTACCTGCAACCATGGAAAACCCAGCACAATAGCATCATGCAAATTATGCAACACCAGAAAACGACAATCTTCCTGATGGGCTGTCGCCATGCACATGGTCACCTGTGTCCAAAACTGGGGTTTGTCTTTAGCCAAAGGTGTAGCATCAATGCCCCTTAAAGGAATAGGGTTCTGCAAAGACTGCAAGGGGAAACCACAACGCCTGGCAAACTCAAAGTCCATTAAGTTCAAGGCGGCGCCTGAATCCACAAACGCCATGACAGAAAATGATGACAATGAGCAAATCAAGGACACTGATAACAGAAATTTAGGTTGTACAGTACTGATAGTAACTGAACTAGCGATCCTCTTTGTACGCTTAGGGCAGACTGAAATGACATGAGAAGCATCGCCACAATAAAAACACAACCTATTCTGACGTCTGATTCCTTGTTGTTCCGTTCTAGACAGAATCCTATCACACTGCATTGGCTCAGGCATCTGCTCTGAGGACAACGCCACAGCGCGCACAGTTCTGCGCTCCCACAAGCGCCGATCAATCTGAATGGCCAGAGACATAGAATCACTCAGACCGAAAGGTGTGGGAAACCCCACCATAACATCTTTAACAGATTCACAAAGACCCTTTCTGAAAATTGCCGCCAAAGCATCATCATTCCATTTAGTCAACACAGACCATTTTCTAAATTTCTGACAAAACAATTCTGCCACTTCTTGACCCTGAGATAGGGCCAACAATGTCTTCTCCGCTTGATCCACAGAATTTGGTTCATCATATAATAATCCTAAAGCCTGAAAAAAGGCGTCTACATTAAGCAAGGCCGGATTCCCAGATTCCAGGGAAAATGCCCATCCTGAGGATCGCCACGCAGCAGGGAGATGACAATTTTAACCTGCTGAATGGGATCACCAGAGGATCGAGGTCTCAGAGCAAAAAACAGTTTACGGTTGTTTTTAAAACTCAAAAATTTGGACCTGTCCCCAAAAAACAAATCAGGAGTAGGAATCCTAGGCTCTAAAACTGGAGTCTGAACAATATAATCAGAAATACCCTGTACCCCAGCAGCAAGCTGGTCTACACGAGAAGCTAATCCCTGAACATCCATGCTAGCACAAGACTCCTCAGCCACCCAGAGAAAAAGAGAGAAGGAAAGACAAAACAGGCTACAGAAAAAAAAAATGGCTCAACACCTTTCTTCCCTTCTTCTGAGATGCATTTAACTCATTGTTGGCCAGTTGTACTGTTATGATCCGGTGACCTTGGAGCCGCATGAGACTTTCTCTGGAGTAGGTGGAACCTGTACTGACCGCAAACCCTAAACTGACACCGCAACTAGAAGTAGCCGTGGGGTGTACCTAACACGTCCTAGACACCTCGATACAGCCGGAGGACTAAATACCCCTATAGATGGAAATGGGAATTCTATCTTGCCTCAGAGCAGAACCCCAAAGGATAGGCAGCCCCCCACAAATATTGACTGTGAGTATAAGAGGAAAGACACACGCAGGCAGAAAACAGGATTTAGCAAAAGAGGCACTTCTAGCTAAATAGAAAAGGATAGGACAGAATTCTAAGCGGTCAGTATAAAAATCCTAAAAAATATCCACAGCAGATAATACAAATATTCCACATCTAACTAAAGACATAGAATGTATATCTGCATCTCCTGAGAATCCAACATGACTGAAAAAATCCAAACTCAGTCTAAGCTGGACAAAAAACACAATGAATTGCACTGAATGGTAAAGCACACAGCATGTGTGCTGCAGAGACAAAAACCAGACACTTATCTTAGCTGAATTGGCAGCAGGGCAGGAGGAACCAGACAGAGATGCAAATCCTCCAAGAACAATGGGCAACTGGCAAGGACTAATGGATCCTGCACACCTAAATACCCCAGTCAGAGCTGCAATCAGCAGAAACACCTGCCCAGGATTGCAACCCAGAGACAACTGCACTACCACCAACAACCACCGGAGGGAACCCAAGAGCAGAATTCACAACAAAGTTGTACCTGTTGGTCGAGGCTGTGCGACATCTGTAGTGGGGTCATTTGTCGCATGGGACTCATCAGAGCAAAGTAATTTATATCTATTTTAGGAAAGAAGAAAAGAGACAAGAACCTTATAAAAATAAATCTATGTATTGATCCCTTTATTTTACACAGTCATTTCAAGGTTCAATGTATTAATCGTCCTCTATATATTGGCTTTCTGCGAGATCCTGACACAGTCTTCAAGAAATCTTGGAGAGAACACAGGGGTCTATCCCCCCGCTGATCAGATCAATGTTTGTCTGGAGGCCACCTGCAGCCCCCTGCCATATTATGGGTGGGGTGTTTTTGTTTTACTACAAACAGGACAGAGGGGAGAGGCTCCTGCTGCTGCAGCCGCTTCTTACACACAGGACATTAAGGAGTAGTAAAGGAACATGGCTGGGCCCCAGATATTACCTTGTTTGTTGAACAGTTGACAAAGCATTTAAACTAGGGACATGAAGAGACCAAGGCAGAAAATAATAATAATCTAGGGAGGAGCTTAGATAATCAGGACAGAGGGGAGAGGCTCCTGCTGCAGCTGGTTTTCTGACACACAGTGGGAAGGGGACATGGCTGAGCTCCAGAGATTTCCTCATATATTTCACACTATTAACTGTTACATGAGAATGAAAGAAAAAGAGGAGATTAAGAAAGAAATTGGATTATTCTTTATTTTCTGATTTTTCTGTGTTTATTATTCCTTCGATGGAAAGCTAACAAGAAATAGACTAATGGACTTTTTGGAATATGCAGTCCATATTATTTTTGAGCCGTTAAAGTGGTTGTCTTCCAAAAACAAGCTATAAACAGGATAGGTTTTCTGCAGATCCTATAAAACCTTATGGACTACCAGGAGAACATCACAGAAGCCTCAGGAAATGCATCTCAAGCTTTTTAATTGAGAGTCAGTGACCATAATTGAATTACAGAAGGTGGGAATGGGGCATTGAATTTTGATATGGACATACATGATTCGGCCTTTGTAAGACTCATTCACTCTATTTTCTGGAAAACTGTCTTAAAAAGTTGGCAAGTATGGAAAAATCTCATATGAATATAATTAGCCTGTACAGAAGATATAATTGTCTGTGAAATTTTTTTTATGACTGCTCACAGACATGCCCCCTTTTGAGAAGGGCAGAGAGATTGGGCGTGCAGAAATCCAGATGATCCATGACCTATATACACACATTATACAGTCAACCCTCTCCAGAACCCCAGCCCTTTAAGAAGATCACCTTATCCAGACCACACTTTCTGTTTCTCCTCCATCTCCTTCATCTCCTCTATGTGCTGGACATTTACTTTTAGAAGACCACCCCCTTATTTTCCAATCCAGTTTTTTTGTGGTCGTCTCATAGAGGTTTCTCTGTATAAATGAAAACAAGTACAAGTAGGAGAACTCCGCACCTCTCTTTACCCTTTTGAGGAGCAGATGGATAATCTTTCCTGTAGGCCATTCCGGGAAATGTCACAATTTCATCGCACTTGGTGCCTACAACGGGAGTAGGGGCTGTTGATCCACTGGACACAATTTCATCAGATGCCAGCTTGGCATTTCTATATCCATCTTCTGGATCTGACTGTTTGGCTTTCGCAATGTCAACAGGACCTAAAAATAAAGTATTTTTTTCTTTTTTTTTTTGACATGGTAAAGTTTTCTATGCTCTTTAGAAGACCAAGCTCTCTGGGTCTCTGGACAATAATGATCATGGACCTCTTATCAATCCCCATAATTAAAGGGCGATTCCTATCATAGCTTCTTGGTAATATCTGTCTTTGCACATTTGCCTGATGTGGCCAGGATTATGGAAACAGCCGAGTAGACTGTGCTACATTCTTCATTATCTCCCATAGACGTGAATGGAAGTTAGAAAAGGTGTAGCACAGTAATGAGCCTTTACTTACTCCAGATCTCCCTCCTCATTGTGGCAGTGTTACCCACACATTTTTCTAGACACCATGTCACTACATGAGAAGAGAGTCTTTCCCCAATGGCCGCCTGGATGACTTCATGAAGATCGGGTTTCAGCAGAGGAACGATCATCTGTAGAGACAAGGCAATAATTCGGGTATTTTAGTTTCACCAATTCCTATAGTGGGTGCATTCATAAAAAAGTGTCACATCGCCAATAATTTTCCATCTGCCCATTTAAGTGTGGACGTATGTGATTCTAGCAATTATGTATGAAATGTTCTCCACAGATACCTTTTCATCATCTATGGACTAATTTCACACCCACCTTTTGGTAGGATTTGGTCTCTCACTTTGATGCCAAATAATATTACTTCTTCATACTTACATTTGCCTCGCCCTCTGTATACAGACGGCATCAGAACTCTTTGGGGGACATACTGACCTTCCTGTCCTAAGATGGGTTTACCTTACCTGGCTCTTTAAGTCTTGAAAGGTACATATAAACCCAAGAACAATTGGACCTTTTCCTGTCATCATGACTTTGGCTCCAAAGAGACCTGGTGACATAAGGAATAATGCCATCAGCAATTCTCCTGGGTACAGTATATGTGATGATGAGGAGCGTCTATATGTGCAGTGCTGGACCACGTCGGAGTACAATACCTTTAGGATATCTATCACTAGGTCCCCACTAAGTGTCCTCACTACACTTGCCTCATATTAGGAGTTAGGTGGCCTCGTGTCCATGTAAGGAGGAAGACCGTGCTGCGGGTACCTGCATTGTGCCAGGTCCGGAACTGTCGCGGCTGCATCCAGTGTTGCCGGGGGGAAAGAATAGGGGACCGGCCACTTCCCATGACCCGGGGAGAGTGGGCGTGGCTAAGCTGGGCAGTGTACAGACAGCGTGGGAAAGAAGTCTGAGTTTCCCGCCAACAGTGAGAGCGGAGGCAGGTGTGCAGTGTGCTCCGCAGCGAGAGTTATCGCGGAGCCGTGCCCCGGCAGAACTTGCACGAATGCTCCGGTGAGACAGTGTGTGTGCAGAGCACCGTGCACCCGGATAACCAGAGTGCAGTGCCCGCTCGGAGGAGCGGGTTGCAGAGGTGCAGGGCCCTGAGGTGCATTCCCCATTGTTGACAAACACGCAGCAGCACCTTTGTTGGACAGAGACTCCTGCAGTGCTCCCCACTTTTGCTGCACAGATTTGTGGATTTCACCTGAGGAAACCACGCCGGCCATTGCCGGTACTCCAACTCCCATCAGACTGTGTGGATGAGGACCAGAGAAGACTACAATAAGTGCTGTTTAAATACCAGACTGTCGTGTTAACCCTTTACTTCCCTTGTTCACTGTTTATTGTTTACTAACTCCCTGCCAGGAGACCATTGCCATTCTTTTTGTTAAAAATTAAATAACTTTGTTATACAGCATTGTTCTGCAATCCCTACGTTAACTGCATTCCAGTACCTGCTTACATTTGGCGTAGTCGGCAGGATGCAGTCTACGAGCGCAGAGGTAGCAAAACAATCTGTCATGGGTGCCCCGCAGTCCAGCTTGCCGCTGGGGGCCATGCTCAGCAATCTCCCTAAATTCACAGGTGATAATCTATTGTTGTGGGACTGTACCGAGCGGGTTAAAAGCATGTTGAGGATGCACCCTATGACTTCTACTTTGCAAGCGGAGATTGCTCTGATGGCCCTGGATGGTGAGGCTAGATGTTCTGTAGTGTTTCGCCCCCCTCATGAACGGGACACATTGACAAGGTGTTACAGATTTCTGAAAGAGATGCATGGAGACCCCACTAATGTTTGGGAATTGCAGATGCTCTTGTTCAGCCATGTCCAAAGGAAGGGGGAGTCAGTGACGCAATACATTAATGCGCTACAAGAGGTGCACGCGCATATAGCCTGACGGGATGATGTGGGGGTAATAGGAGTGGGGCCCCTGCAGCTGCTAAACTCATTCTACTGCCTGGTCAGACTGTGCTCACGTTGCCAGTACGAGCTTGTATGCCTCTCAAAGGGGTGGAAGTGCAGATAGAGCCAACTGTAATGGATCAGATACACTCGGGGCTCCTCGTCGCTCGGACATTAGCAACAGTCCATGAGGGTAATGTGGTGGTGTGGTGAGTCAACCTGGGAGAAGAAGTCCTCACCCTCTCGCCTAAGAGTGAAGTGACTCAGGTGCTGGGAATGTCGGAAGATCTGGTACAACTGGGAGCCGTACAGTTGGCAGCCATGCAAGGGGACCCCTGGACCCTAGCCATCACAATGACACAGGAACATCATCCTGGAGGCCTGAAGGAGGGTCGTCGAATTCTGGAACAGATGTTGGCTGATCGGACGGGACTCTCTCCGCAACAGGTGGAAGCTTACTGGAGCGCTACCGGGAGGTCTTTGCTCGTCATGAAGATGACTTTGGGTGCACCGCGGCTATAACCCACGAAATTCCTACAGAAAGTGCTGACCCAATCCGGGAGAGATATTGGCAGATACCGCCTCAGATGTGCAAAGAGGTAAAGGAGACGCTGGCTCACATGCTGCAGAGTGGAGTCATATGGGAGAGTCAGAGCCCGTGGCGGCTCCCATTGTTTTAGTCCGGAAAAAGGACAGAACCCTGCGCTTTTGTGTCAGTTACCGGTGACTGAATGCCTGTACGGTGCAGGACTCCTATCCATTACCCTGAATCGAGGAGTCATTAAATGCCTTGGGAAAGGCAAAGTATTTCTCGCCCCTGGATCTGGCCAGCGGATACTGGCAGGTGTCCATGACTGAACACGATCAGCCGAAGACAGATTCCATAATGCCCATGGGATTATTTGAATTTAATTGGATGCCCTTCAACTTGACTAACGCCCCTGGGACGTTTCAGCGATTGATGGAAAGATGCTTGGGGGATCTGAACTTCGAAGAAACATTTATCTACCAGGACGATATAATTGTCTATGCAGCCACCTTTAAAGAGCACCTCCGGCGGCTGCAGCAAGTGTTGATTCAACTACAGAAGCAAGGCCTGAAAGTGAAGCCCCAAAAATGTCACTTTTTCCGTAAGCAAATCGATGGGGCGCATCGTTTCCGCTGAAGGAGTGAGACCTGGACGTGAAAAGACAGCAGCGGTACAGGACTGGCCCACCCCGAAGACAGTGAAAGACGGTCATGCCTTTCTGGGGCTTACTTGGTACTACAGAAGGTTTGTGAAGAATTTCACCCGCATCACTAATCTGCTGCTGCAACTACTAAAGGGAGTGCCGTGGAGTTCAAAGAATCAGATTATCCAATGGGGATTGTAGGGATCTGTACTCACTCAGCGGTTGTTGATGTAGGCACATGAAGCGGTATCACTGAAGTGTCCACGCAAGTTTATTCAAAGGCATAAACTGCTCTGGTTAGAAATAAACAAATTTATATCCTTTTCTGGCACAAAGTAACAAACAGGAAAAAAGGTACACAGTCCTTGTAATACAGTGTGTCCGCCCGCACCTGTCAGTGTCTTTTGAAACACACACAATGGAGGTTTCCACACCTCCATCCACAGACACTGAATGAGGCATTTGGCCTCCATTTTATTCAGCAAAACACGCCCCTGGGGTGGGATATGTGAGCGGTCATTCCCACCCATCTCTATTGACCGCTCGTAAAACCCGGCCCTGGAGCGGCCCAAAGCAATCCTCTCGGCACTATATGTGCGGGAGCATACCTCCAAGCTCACATCACTGCAGCTAATCGCCGCGATGACACATATCTTCCCTCAAGGACTTGTCCGGCGGCCATCTTATATACCCTCCCCCTCTGCCCAAAGCCGAGGTGCTTGGCACCTTCTGCCAACAAACAATGGATCCTTGACACAGCATCTGCATTGTCATGCAGTTTCCCTGACCTATGCTCCACATGGAAGTTGAAATCCGGAAGTGCTAGGAAACACCTAGTCACTTGGGCATTGTTCCCTTTTTTCTCCCTCATCCACTTTAGTGGGGCATGGTCTGACACCAGTCTGAACTTCCTGCCCAAGAGGTAGTACCTTATAGAGTCCAACGCCCACTTAATGGCTAAACACTCCTTCTCCACTATGGAGTAGTTTTTCTCGCAGGATGACAACTTTCGGCTGAGATACATTATGGAGTGCTCTTCCCCGTTCACCTCTTGGGACAAGACAGCTCCCAGCCCAACATCCGACACGTCCTTCTGGACCACAAATTCCTTGGAGAAATCATGTGCTACCAGCACCGGCTGATTACAAAGGGCCAGCTTCAGTTCCTGGAAGGCCGTCTCAGCTTCTGGAGACCACTTGGCTATAGCCGACTTCGTCTCTTTAAGGAGATCCATCAGAGAGGCGACTAAAATGGCGAAGTTCGGATGAATCGGCGGTAGTATCCCACAATGCCCAGGAACGACATGACCTGTTTCTTCGAGAGGGGCTGTGGCCAGCCCTGAATCGCCTCAACTTTATTTATCTGGAGCTTTGTTATGCCCCCTGCCTACCACATATCCCAAGTATCTCGCTTCCTCCATTCCCAAGGCACACTTCTTCGGGTTTATGGAAAACCCCGCCTTCCAAAGAAAATCAAATACCGCCTGTCTCAGACGTCCTTTTCCACTGCTTTCTTCAGCATGGCCTTCAAGGTTTTATTGAACCTTTATACCAAGCCATCCATCTGAGGATGGCAGACTGAGGTCTGGAGTTGTGTGATTTGCAGGGTTTTGCACAACTCCTTCATCACCTTTGACAGAAACTGTGTCCCTTGGTCAGTCAGGATCTCTTTAGGCAACCCCATTCTAGAGAAGACATGGACCAGCTCTCGGGCGATACACTTGGTGGAGGAGTTACGTAGTGGAATGGCCTCCGGGTATCGTGTAGCATAGTCCAGTATCAGCAGGATATACTGATGGCGGACTTGACCAGGGGTCCTACTAGATCCATAGCTATGCGATCAAATGGTAACTCAATAACGGGCAATGGCACCAATGGGCTACGAAAATGGGCCACTGGGGATGTCAGCTGGCAGGTGGGACTATCGCGGTGACAACCGGGCCAGTAAAATCTCTGGAGGATCCGTTCCTGTGTTTTTTCTACACCCAGGTGACCACCTAACACACGTGTATGGGACATGTCTAATACTCTACATCGGTATGGCCCTTGCACCAATTGCTCAATTACCTCCCCTCTCAGCTTGGTGATGCGATATAGCATCTCCCCATTCATGCCAAAATGTGGGTATCGAGTGTCAACCCCTGGCTCTTGAACAACACCATTAAGTACTGTTACATTTTCAAAAGCCCTTTTTAGAGTTAAGTCCCTGAGTTGGGCGGTCCCAAAGTTTCCCCTGGACACCTCCAGCTCAGGGACGTTGGCCTCAGTGGATGCTGCCTCATCCTCTTCGCTAACAAGCACACACAACGGAAACCTGTTGTCTGCCGCTTGTGACGAGGTTTCTTTAGGAGCAATCTGGCTGTTGTCCAGGCAACCAGATGTTCTCCCTTTTCTCCACAAGTCCCAAAACAACACAAAGTCCCGCCCTATTATAATAGGGTGCAATAGGTTCTTGACCACGCCGACCTCATAGGACTCGATGCTACAGCTTGTGTTTATGACCACCTGGGCCACAGGGTAGTCCTTTGCGTCACCATGGATACAGCAGACGCCCATCCTCTTTCCAGGAATCAGCCGATGTGGAATTGTGGACCTCACTAGAGTTACTAAACTTCCCGAGTCCAGCAAACCAGTTACTTGTACCCCGTTTACTGTCATGGGACATGCCTGTGGTACCTCTCCTGTTTGAGAAACAGCACTGCAGACCAGATAGGCAAAATAAGAGCAGCACCATCCTGTGCTCCAGTCCATTGGCTCAGTGGTCATGGGACAACGGGCGGCTATATGTCCTGGCCCGTGGCATCTCCAGCAAATAACATCACCTGTGGGGACCTGGGCACCACCTCCCCTTTTGACCTTTGATGCCCCACCCCTTTTTGGACTCCGCCCCCTGTTGGGACCCTCAGTATGGAGTGGGCTGTCTTCCCAAGGAGCCTTCCATCCCCTGGTATCTCTTGACCAGTCTGACCAGTTCATCGGCATTCTGGGGATCACCCTGGGCAAATCAAGTCTGAATGGGCCTCGGCAGGGAGCGCACAAGCCGGTCCATCACCACCCGCTCTACCATCTGCGCAGGCGTAGAGGATTCTGGCTGCAGACACTTCTGGAGCAGGTGCAACAGGTCGAACATTTGGGAGCGAGACGGTTTGTCCCGGTGATACGCCCAGCGGTGAACCTGCTGTGCCTTGATAGTCATTGTCACCCCCAAGCCTGCGAGAATCTCAGCTTTTAGCTTGTGATACTGTTTGGCGTCCTGCAAAGTCAAGTCATAGTATGCATTCTGGGGTTCCCAGGTCCTCCATTTTGTCTGGCAATGCTTGCTGGCAACAGATTTAACCCAGGACATGCGGTATCGGCAGTCACACTGTCTCTTGGGATTCGTGCCCACATTCTCCACCAATTGTAGGGATCTGTACTCACTCAGCGGTTGTTGAGGTAGCCACATGAAGCGGTATCACTGAAGTGTCCAAGCAAGTTTATTCAAAGGCATAAACTGCTCTGGTTAGAAAAAAAAACAAATGAATAGCCTTTTCCGGCACAAAGTAACAAACAGGAAAAAAGGTACACAGTCCTTGTAATACAGCGTGTTCGCCCGCACAGGTCAGTGCCTTTTGGAACACACACGATGGAGATCTCCACACCTCCAGCCACAGACACCGAATGAGGCAATTGGCCTCCATTTTATTCAGCAAAACAAGCCCCTGGGGTGGTATATGTGAGCGGTCAGTCCCACCCATCTCTATTGACCGCTCGTAAAACCCGGCCCTGGAGCAGCCCAAAACAATCCTCTCAGCACTATATGTGCTGGAGCATACCTCTGAGCTCACATCACCGCAGCTAATAGCCGCGATGATACATATCTCTCCTCAAGGACTTGTCCAGCGGCCATCGTACAGGAAGTAGCCAGGAAGAAGCTTTCCAAGCCTTAAAGATGGCCTTGACTGAGGCCCCAATACTCGCCTATGCGGACTTCTCACAGCCCTTCATTCTCCACATCGATGAAAGTCTATATGGTCTAGTGGCTGTACTATCGCAAATGCAGGAAGGGAAGGAACGAGTGATTGCCTATTCAAGCCGGTCTCTCCACGACTCAGAACTGAACCCGGACAATTACAGCTCCTTCAAGCTGGAATTGCTGCCGTTAATGTGGAGGGTGACCGAAAAGTTCGCCGAATACTTGTCGGGGTCTGAAGTCTTGGTGCGCACTGATAACAATCCCCTAGCCCACCTGGAAAATGCAAAATTGGGGGCTTGGAACAAAAATGGGTGGCCCGCATGGCGAAGTATCGGTACAAGATCGCGTATCGGGCCGGAGCCAAGAACACACATGCTGATGCTCTGTAGAGAGTGACCAATGAGCGGCCTCAACATGACCGAGATGAAGGGCTAAAGGCAGAGGAGATTCCTGGTTTTCGGAACCTCGCTAGGTCATTGGTGGCGACTCAGGGACTGATCGGAGATGTGTCTGGAGAACATGTGCTGAGATGACCTTGGCATGACTGGGTGCAACTCCAGCAAGAAGATAAGGAACTTGCCCAGTTGAGACAGTGGGTGGCTCTGAAGTGACTCCCCAGCCGGAGTGAAAGAGGCGCTCTGTCCCCAGGGACTCTGCAGATTCTAAGGCAGTGGGAGAGACTCCAGTTGGAGGACGACTTGCTGTATAGAAAGGTGCAGTTGTTGCGGGAGTTGGGGGTCACCTGGCAAGTGGTGCTCCCAGAGATGTTGATCCGTGTAGTGGCTACGGAGGCCCATGAGAGAGAGGCTCACTTTGGTCCGGAGAAGACGTTCCAGTGGTTACAGAAGCTGGTATATCACCCCCGACTGAAGACTGCAGTCGAGGAGGCCTGTCAACGATGTCAGAGCTGTGAACTAGCCAAACCTCAGGAGCAGAGAACCCCAACGCAGACCATCGTGACTTCTGCCCCCTTAGAGTTATTGATGATCGACTTCATGACCGTGGGCCCAGCTCATTTCGGTTATGAACATTGTCTGGTGATGACTGACCACTTTACCAAGTTCACTGTGGTGACTCCAACTCGGGATCAGACTACTGAGTTAGTTGCACAGGCTATCTGCCAAGACTTCATCCGAGTGTATGTTTGTCCGAAGAGGATCCATTCTGACCAAGGTGCTTGTTTCCAAGGTCGAGTGATAGAGGAGGTACATCGTCTGTACCGGATTTAGAAATCAAGGACAATGCCCTATCATCCTTAAGGAAATGGAGCCTGTGAACACCTCAATCAGACGCTGATTCAGATGCTTCAAAAATTGGAGGAAGATCGGAAAATACGATCGCCTGAGTACGTGGCTGAATTGGTCTGGGTGTATAACAACCGAGTGCACAGTACAACAGGATACACTCCGTAAACCCTGCTGTTCAGGCAAAAGGGACAGGAAATTACAGAGTTAGAGTTGGATCCGGAAGAAGACTACTCACGGACGGGGGTGTCTTCCTGGGTCCGAGAACATTGACATCGGATGCAGACTCTTCACCGGCTGGTGTAGACTAAGTTTCGGGAACTCCAACACCATGAAACGACGCCTCATTGAGGGACAGCTCTCAAGGCCGGAGATCAAGTGTTGATCTGAGACAAGCGGCCTTGGGGCAAGTTGGAGCATCGATGGGAAAAAAACCCGTATTGGGTGAAACGCCAAGTTGGGTCTGATAGGCCAGTGTATGAAGTACAACTTAAATGGGAGGAAAGAGCGCCTACCCGAATAGTCCACCATAGCATGTTGCGTCCTTGCTTGTCACAGGGTCCTGAAGAAGGAGAGAGCGTGCCAGACACCACCGAAACGCTCACCGCAACGGTTCTCGACTGATGAGGAAGAGACACTCGCCTCGTTCTCAGACTTGGATAGTCCGCCGCCCGTCAGTCGCCGAGAAGTGCGTAGGCCTGAAACCCCAGAGACAGCATATTCATCAGATCAAGATATGCTCCCATCTTCTACTACTCAACCTGGAGCGGATGACAGCTGGAATACCTCCCACTCGTTATGGACAAGACTAGTTTATTTGGCAGGAATTATTAAAAAAATTGAAGAGTGTGATTATCTGATGAAGGAACTCTCGCCTGTGGAATGGCGAGTGAAAGAAGGGTGGGAGTGTAAGGAGGAAGACCAGGCTGTGGGTACCAGCGTTGTGCCAGGTCCGGAACTGTCAAAGCTACATCCAGTGTTGCCAGGGGGCAAAGAATGGGGGATCGTACAGGTCCCATGACTCGAGGAGAGGTCCCATGACCCGGGTGGTGTACAGGAAGCGCGGGAAAGAATTCTGAGTTTCCCGTCGGCAGTGAGAGCGAAGGCAGGTGTGCATCGTGCTCCGCAGCGAGAGAGTTAGCGCGGAGCCAACGCCATTTTATCCCGAAAAATAATCTTTTATTAATTAAATACATGTACAGTAATTTGCACACACTGTACTAATTGTATTTTGTCACAGATATCTATATATCTACCTATTCTATATGTATTTACTGCATGTAATCCATCTATTCTATCCTGTCGGCTCCTGCTGTGATTTTACACTACCGCGGGTGCTGAATTGCCGGCTTTTCTTCTATCTATCTATCTATCTATCTATCTATCTATCTATCTATCTATCTATCTATCTATCTATCTATCTATCCAAAAAAAGGAGGCAGCACACCATTAGTAGTGGAAAAAGCAGGAGCTACTTTTATTAGCCCATCTCAGCAACGTTTCGGTTCTGGTAGATGTGAACCTTTTTTTTGGCTTGAAAAAGGTTCACATCTACCAGAACCGAAACGTTGCTGAGATGGGCTAATAAAAGTAGCTCCTGCTTTTTCCACTACTAATGGTGTGCTGCCTCCGTTTTTTGGATTCCTACATTTGAGGTTTGGTCTATGCCTGGGGGGCTCTGCACCCGACTCTATTTTTCTATTTTCACTTTTGTGTTTTTTGTGCTGCTCTAATACTTTTTCTATCTATCTATCTATCTATCTATCTATCTATCTATCTATCTATCTATCTATCTATATATCTATCTATCTATCTAATTGTCTAAGGGGTACTTCTGTCTGTTTGTCTGTCACGGAAATCCCGCATCAGCGACGGGTACAGTCCGGCCACGAATTCGCCCTTCCCTACTTCCATCCAGTCAGTGCCCCCTCCCTACTCCCCTCCAGTCAGTGCCCCCATAGCGGTTTAGCAGTCTGTTAACACTGCTATTAACCCTGTGTGACCAACTTTTTACTATTGATGCTGCCTATGCAGCATCAATAGTAAAAAGATCTAATGTTAAAAATAATTAAAAAAAATAAAAATCATTATATTCTCACCTTCCAGCGCCTTTCCCGCTCCTCGCGACGCTCTGGTCCCAAGAATGCATTGCGGCAACGATCCGCGGTCTTGCGAGATGATGACATAGCTGTCTCGTGAGACCGCTACATCATCACGTGTTATTGCCGCAATGCATTCCTGGGACCAGAGCGTCGCGAGGAGCATCGCTAAACGCCTGGGCTGGATCCGGGGGCCGCCGGAAGGTGAGTATATAACCATCTTTTATTTTAATTCTTTTTTTAACAGGGATATGGTGCCCACATTGCTATATACTACGTGGGCTGTGTTATATACTACGTGGCCTGTGTTATATACTGCATGGGCTGTGTTATATACTGCATGGGCTGTGTTATATACTATGTCTCTGTGCTATATACTACATGGGCTGTGCTATATACTACGTGGCTGTGCAATATACTACGTGGCTGTGTTATTTACTGCATGGACTGGGTTATATACTACGTCTCTGCTATATACTACGTGGGCTGTGTTATATATTATGTGGGCTGTGTTATACACTGCGTGGGCTGTGTTATGTACTGCATGGGCTGTGTTATATACTGCATGGGCTGTGTTATATACTAGGTCTCTGTGCTATATACTATGTGGGCTGTGCTATATACTACGTGGCCTGTGTATATACTACGTGGCTGTGCTATATACTACGTGGCTGTGCTATATACTACATCGCTATGCTATATACTATGTGGTTGTGCTATATACTACATGGCTATGCAATATACTACGTGGCTGGGCAATATACTATGTGGCTGGGCAACATACTACGTGGCTGTGCTATATACTACGAGGCATGTGTTATATACTACATGGCCTGTGTTATATAGTACGTGGGCTGTGTTATATACTACGTTGCTATGCTATATACTACGTGGCTGTGCTATATACTACGTGGCTATGCAATATACTACGTGGCTGGGCAATATACTACGTGGCTGTGCTATATACTATGTGGCCTGTGTTATATACTATGTGGGCTGTCATGATTCTCAATGGCGAGAGAACATAGCCCAGCATATATGAGAACTAGCTCTTGGAAGATGGAAACTATACTGACCATGAACTAAACCTGCCGCACAACTAGAAGTGGCCGGGTAGCATGCCTACGTTTTTTTATCCCTAGATGCCCAGCGCCAGCCGGAGAACTACCTAATCCTAGCAGAGGAAAAGACAGTCCTGGCTCACCTCTAGAGAAATTTTCCCAAAAGGCAGACAGAGGCCCCCACATATATTGGCGGTGATTTTAGATGAAATGACAAACGTAGTATGAAAATAGGTTTAGCAAAAATCGAGGTCCGCTTACTAGATAGCAAGAAGACAGAAAGGGCACTTTCATGGTCAGCAGAAAACCCTATCAAAACACCATCCAGAAATTACTTTAAGACTCTAGCATTAACTCATAACACCAGAGTGGCAATTTCCGCTCACAAGAGCTTTCCAGACACAGTAACGAAACAGCAGCTGTGAACAGGAACAAAATGCAAAAACATACAAGGACAAAAGTCCAACTTAGCTGGGAGTTGTCTAGTAGCAGGAACATGCACAGAAAGGCTTCTGATTACATTGTTGACCGGCATGAAACTGACAGAGGAGCAAGGTTATATAGCGACTCCCACATCCTGATAGGAGCAGGTGAACAGAGGGGATGATGCACACAAGTACAATTCCACAAGTGGCCACCGGGGGAGCCCAGAATCCAATTTCACAACAGTACCCCCCCCTCAAGGAGGGGGCACCGAACCCTCACCAGAACCACCAGGGCGATCAGGATGAGCCCTATGAAAGGCACGGACAAGATCGGAGGCATGAACATCAGAGGCAGTGACCCAAGAATTATCCTCCTGACCGTATCCCTTCCATTTGACCAGATACTGGAGTTTCCGTCTGGAAACACGAGAGTCCAAGATCTTTTCCACAACGTACTCCAACTCACCCTCAACCAACACCGGAGCAGGAGGCTCAACGGAAGGCACAGCCGGTACCTCATACCTGCGCAACAATGACCGATGAAAAACATTATGAATCGAAAAGGATGCAGGGAGGTCCAAACGGAAGGACACAGGGTTAAGAATCTCCAATATCTTGTACGGGCCGATGAACCGAGGCTTAAACTTAGGAGAAGAAACCCTCATAGGGACAAAACGAGAAGACAACCACACCAAGTCCCCAACACAAAGCCGAGGACCAACACGACGACGGCGGTTGGCAAAAAGCTGAGTCTTCTCCTGGGACAACTTCAAATTGTCCACCACCTGCCCCCAAATCTGATGCAACCTCTCCACCACAGCATCCACTCCAGGACAATCCGAAGATTCCACTTGACCGGAGGAAAATCGAGGATGAAACCCCGAATTACAGAAAAACGGGGACACCAAGGTGGCAGAGCTGGCCCGATTATTGAGGGCGAACTCCGCCAAAGGCAAAAAAGCAACCCAATCATCCTGATCCGCAGACACAAAACACCTCAAATATGTCTCCAAGGTCTGATTAGTCCGCTCGGTCTGGCCATTAGTCTGAGGATGGAAAGCAGACGAAAAAGACAAATCTATGCCCATCCTAGCACAGAATGCCCGCCAAAATCTAGACACGAATTGGGTCCCTCTGTCAGAAACGATATTCTCCGGAATACCATGCAAACGAACAACATTTTGAAAAAACAGAGGAACCAACTCGGAAGAAGAAGGCAACTTAGGCAAGGGAACCAGATGGACCATCTTAGAGAAACGGTCACACACCACCCAGATGACAGACATCTTATGAGAAACAGGCAGATCCGAAATAAAATCCATCGAGATGTGCGTCCAAGGCCTCTTCGGGATAGGCAAGGGTAACAACAATCCACTAGCCCGAGAACAAGAAGGCTTGGCCCGAGCACAAACGTCACAAGACTGCACAAAGCCTCGCACATCTCGTGACAGGGAAGGCCACCAGAAGGACCTTGCCACCAAATCCCTGGTACCAAAGATTCCAGGATGACCTGCCAACGCAGAAGAATGAACCTCAGAGATGACTCTACTGGTCCAATCATCAGGAACAAACAGTCTACCAGGTGGGCAACGATCAGGTCTATCCACCTGAAACTCCTGCAAGGCCCGCCGCAGGTCTGGAGAAACGGCAGACAATATCACTCCATCTTTAAGGATACCTGTGGGCTCAGAATTACCAGGGGAGTCAGGCTCAAAACTCCTAGAAAGGGCATCCGCCTTAACATTCTTAGAACCCGGTAGGTAAGACACCACAAAATTAAACCGAGAGAAAAACAACGACCAGCGCGCCTGTCTAGGATTCAGGCGCCTGGCAGACTCAAGGTAAATTAAATTTTTGTGGTCAGTCAATACCACCACCTGATGTCTGGCCCCCTCAAGCCAGTGACGCCACTCCTCAAAAGCCCACTTCATGGCCAAAAGCTCCCGATTCCCAATATCATAATTCCGCTCGGCGGGCGAAAATTTACGGGAAAAAAAAGCACAAGGTCTCATCACGGAGCAGTCGGAACTTCTCTGCGACAACACCGCCCCAGCTCCGATTTCAGAAGCGTCGACCTCAACCTGAAAAGGAAGAGCAACATCAGGCTGACGCAACACTGGGGCGGAAGAAAAGCGGCGCTTGAGCTCCCGAAAGGCCTCCACAGCATCAGGGGACCAATCAGCAACATCAGCACCCTTCTTAGTCAAATCAGTCAATGGTTTTACAACATCAGAAAAACCAGCAATAAATCGACGATAAAAGTTAGCAAAGCCCAAAAATTTCTGAAGACTCTTAAGAGAAGAGGGTTGCGTCCAATCACCAATAGCCTGAACCTTGACAGGATCCATCTCGATGGAAGAGGGGGAAAAAATGTATCCCAAGAAGGAAATCTTTTGAACCCCAAAAACACACTTAGAACCCTTCACACACAAGGAATTAGACCGCAAAACCTGAAAAACCCTCCTGACCTGCTGGACATGAGAGTCCCAGTCATCCGAAAAAATCAGAATATCATCCAGATACACAATCATAAATTTGTCCAAATAATCGCGGAAAATGTCATGCATAAAGGACTGGAAGACTGAAGGGGCATTTGAAAGACCAAAAGGCATCACCAAATACTCAAAATGGCCCTCGGGCGTATTAAATGCGGTTTTCCACTCATCCCCCTGCTTGATTCGCACCAAATTATACGCCCCACGGAGATCAATCTTAGAGAACCACTTGGCCCCCTTTATACGAGCAAACAAATCAGTAAGCAGTGGTAACGGATATTGATATTTAACCGTGATTTTATTCAAAAGTCGATAATCAATACACGGCCTCAAAGAGCCGTCTTTCTTAGACACAAAGAAAAAACCGGCTCCTAAGGGAGATGACGAAGGACGAATATGTCCCTTTTCCAAGGACTCCTTTATATATTCTCGCATAGCCGCGTGTTCAGGCACAGACAGATTAAATAAACGACCCTTAGGGTATTTACTACCCGGGATCAAGTCTATGGCACAATCGCACTCCCGGTGCGGAGGTAGTGAACCAACCTTGGGTTCTTCAAAAACGTCACGAAAGTCAGACAAGAATTCAGGAATCTCAGAGGGAATAGATGATGAAATGGAAACCAAAGGTACGTCCCCATGAGTTCCTTTACATCCCCAGCTTAACACAGACATAGCTCTCCAGTCGAGGACTGGGTTATGAGATTGCAGCCATGGCAATCCCAGCACCAAAACATCATGTAGATTATACAGCACCAGAAAGCGAATAACCTCCTGGTGATCCGGATTAACACGCATAGTCACTTGTGTCCAGTATTGTGGTTTATTACTAGCCAATGGGGTGGAGTCAATCCCTTTCAGAGGTATCGGAGCCTCCAATGGCTCCAAATCATACCCACAGCGTTTGGCAAAGGACCAATCCATAAGACTCAAAGCAGCGCCAGAGTCGACATAGGCGTCCGCGGTAATAGATGACAAAGAACAAATCAGGGTCACAGATAGAATAAACTTAGACTGTAAAGTGCTAATTGAAACAGACTTGTCAGGCTTCTTAGTACGCTTAAAGCATGCTGATATAACATGAGTTGAATCACCACAATAGAAGCACAACCCATTTTTTCGTCTAAAATTCTGCCGCTCGCTTCTGGACAGAATTCTATCACATTGCATATTTTCTGGCGTTTTCTCAGTAGACACTGCCAAATGGTGCACAGGTTTGCGCTCCCGCAGACGCCTATCGATCTGAATAGCCATCGTCATGGACTCATTCAGACTCGCAGGCACAGGGAACCCCACCATAACATCCTTAATGGCATCAGAGAGACCTTCTCTGAAAATCGCCGCCAGGGCGCACTCATTCCACTGAGTAAGCACAGACCATTTGCGGAATTTTTGGCAGTATATTTCAGCTTCATCTTGCCCCTGAGACAAGGACATCAAGGCCTTTTCCGCCTGAAGCTCTAAATGAGGTTCCTCATAAAGCAACCCCAAGGCCAGAAAAAACGCATCCACATTGAGCAACGCAGGATCCCCTGGTGCCAATGCAAAAGCCCAGTCTTGAGGGTCGCCCCGGAGCAAGGAAATTACAATCCTGACCTGCTGTGCAGGGTCTCCGGCAGAGCGAGACTTCAGGGACAAAAACAATTTGCAATTATTTTTAAAATTTTGAAAGTGAGATCTATTCCCCGAGAAGAATTCAGGCAAAGGAATTCTAGGCTCAGACATAGGTGCATGAACAACAAAATCTTGCAAATTTTGTACCTTTGTGGCGAGATTATTCAAACCTGTAGCTACACTCTGAAGATCCATTTGAAACAGGTGAACACAGAGCCATTCAAGGATAAGAAGGAGAGAAAGAGAGGAAGGCTGCAGTATAGGCAGACTAGCAAGTGATTCAATTAAGAGCACACTCAGAACTAGAGGGAAAAAAAAAAAAAAAAATTGTAGCAGACTTCTTTTTTCTCTCCTTTCTCAGCCAGTAATTTAACCCTTTTTTTTTTGGCCGGTCAAACTGTCATGATTCTCAATGGCGAGAGAACATAGCCCAGCATATATGAGAACTAGCTCTTGGAAGATGGAAACTATACTGACCATGAACTAAACCTGCCGCACAACTAGAAGTGGCCGGGTAGCATGCCTACGTTTTTTTATCCCTAGATGCCCAGCGCCAGCCGGAGAACTACCTAATCCTAGCAGAGGAAAAGACAGTCCTGGCTCACCTCTAGAGAAATTTTCCCAAAAGGCAGACAGAGGCCCCCACATATATTGGCGGTGATTTTAGATGAAATGACAAACGTAGTATGAAAATAGGTTTAGCAAAAATCGAGGTCCGCTTACTAGATAGCAAGAAGACAGAAAGGGCACTTTCATGGTCAGCAGAAAACCCTATCAAAACACCATCCAGAAATTACTTTAAGACTCTAGCATTAACTCATAACACCAGAGTGGCAATTTCCGCTCACAAGAGCTTTCCAGACACAGTAACGAAACAGCAGCTGTGAACAGGAACAAAATGCAAAAACACACAAGGACAAAAGTCCAACTTAGCTGGGAGTTGTCTAGTAGCAGGAACATGCACAGAAAGGCTTCTGATTACATTGTTGACCGGCATGAAACTGACAGAGGAGCAAGGTTATATAGCGACTCCCACATCCTGATAGGAGCAGGTGAACAGAGGGGATGATGCACACAAGTACAATTCCACAAGTGGCCACCGGGGGAGCCCAGAATCCAATTTCACAACAGTGGGCTGTGCTGTATACTGCGTGGGCTGTGCTATATACTACTATACATATTCTAGAATACCCGATGCGTTAGAATCGGGCCACCATCTAGTGTAATATAAATACACATATATATATATGTGTGTGTCACTGACATCTATAGACATCTATATATATACAGTATATTATATGTGTATATATCTATTCTATTCTATTCTAACCTGTCAGTGTGATTTTACTGTACCCGCATATAAATTGCCGGCTTTTCTTCTACCTATCTATCTATCTACCTATCTATCATCTATCTGTTTTGAAGAATATTTCCTTTGAAAATGATGTGTAAATGACTTAAGGCCCCGTCTCACATAGCGATTACCAACGATCACGACCAGCGATATGACCTGGCCGTGATCGTTGGTAAGTCGTTGTGTGGTCGCTGGGGAGCTGTCACACAGACAGCTCTCTCCAGCGACCAACGATCAGGGGAACGACTTCGGCATCGTTGAAACTGTCTTCAACGATGCCGAAGTCCCCCTGCAGCACCCGGGTAACCAGGGTAAACATCGGGTTACTAAGCGCAGGGCCGCGCTTAGTAACCCGATGTTTACCCTGGTTACCAAAAAAAACAAACACTACATACTCGCCTTTCGGTGTCTGTCAGGTCCCTTGCCGTCTGCTTCCTGCTCTGACTGAGCCGCCGTACAGTGAGAGCAGAGCGCAGCGGTGTCGTCACTGCTGTGCTGCGCTCTCACTGTACGGCCGGATCTCCGTCAGAGCAGGAAGCAGACGGCAAGGGACCTGACGGACATCAGATGGTGAGTATGTACGGTTTTTTTTTTTTTACATTTACGCTGGTAACCAGGGTAAACATCGGGTTACTAAGCGCGGCCCTGCGCTTAGTAACCCGATGTTTACCCTGGTTACCAGTGAAGACATCGCTGGATCGGTGTCACACACACCGATTCAGCGATGTCAGCGGGACCTCAACGACCAAAAAAAGGTCCAGGCCATTCCGACACGACCAGCGATCTCGCAGCAGGGGCCTGATCGCTGGTACGTGTCACACATAGCGAGATCGCTACTGAGGTCGCTGTTGCGTCACAAAACTAGTGACTCAGCAGCGATCTCGCTACCGATCTCGCTATGTGAGACGGGGCCTTTAGAGAATTTCTCTATGTAAATGCTCATGTTAAAATCGCATTGCAGTCCAGTAGCAATCACACTTCATTCGGATGTAAATCGGATGCTAGGTGTGAAAAATCGGATTGTACTCGCATAAAAAACGCATGACACTGGCATGACACTTGCATTACACTTGTCCGACTCTCCTGCATCTAAATCGGACCGATTTTAAAATCGCTAGTGTGTCTCCAGCCTTAGAGTGAATTTATTAAGCCCATGTTGTTTGTTCATTGAATGTCATATTTCCTTTAGATGTGCTATTGAGGAAAACAAACTAAAGGATATCCTGGAGATTCCTATTTCCATTCAAAGCATAAAATCATTTTAGTGTGAGACATGAGAGAGAAGACCACGGTCACCCGGGCACCCACCTTTCATGACCATTAGACCAATTTCTAACCCTCATTATTGCTAGAATTGAAGTTCCTATGGAGAGGAGAGTCCTGCACTAATGCACACGGGGTAATTGTCATTACAGACGCACTTAACCATGCAGATCTCAGTATTAATATAGGAGATACTCATTAGCATAGAGGGGACTCTATCACCCCGGGACTCTTACCTTTGTAATGCCAGCCCTCTTGTCTCATGGCATCTATCGCTTTCTGCAGAATGTTCTCCTGAATTTTCTTAGAATTTTTTTCTGACATCTACCAAACAAAGGACATTAGTCTAATTCAAGACTGGCCACATATATTAAAATTACAATAATAATATTAAAATAAAGATGTATATATACATGTTATTTCTAATGTGCCAAAATATTCCGCTGCGTCATAGATTTTTATCATCATTGATGCACAGTGGGCTAGAAATTTTATTTTTGGACATATGCACTAGGGCTAAATTCAGAGAAAGCCAATTATTTTACTGGTACGTATTTTGGAGTGTAGAAGAAAACTGGAGAACCTGGAGGAAACCAGTGCAGACCACTGAGCCACTTTGCTGCCCCTCTATTTATTTGTACTGTATATTGTACCGTATATCCTGCAGGACTGTGGGCATACAAATACTATGCTCTTGTACGAAAAGATCTCACCCAAATACTGAAGATCAGATATAAATCTTTTGTGCCCCCAGTGTAAATGAGCAGGGGCCCAGTGGGTCAAAGGGCCCAAGTGGGGTAGCTATAAGCATCAGGATCCAATATAGGGGTTATGTCTGAATTAATTTCAGCTTTCTCCAAATTTATTTTGCGTTTTGAGTTAATTTTACTATTCGGTCTAGAGTCCAAATTAATTCTGGGGTCCGCTCCTGCGGCCCAAATTTATTTTAGGATCTGGATTTAAAGGGGCATAACAATGTCAAGTGAGCTTGGTTGACCCAGCGCAGGCATCGCTGGAAAGGTGCCAGTATGTGAGGTGAGTATAGGGTAATTTTATTTTATACTAGATGGCAGCCCGATTCTAAAGAATCGGGAGTCTAGAATCCATATATACTTTATTTATTCAAATGTAAGAATAATACAATTAATAAATAATAGTAAGAAAGAACAAAAAATGGCTGCACTCACCAGCTCTTGACAATTCTTGACAGTACGGCACATTTCTGATTGGTCGCTCGCGGCAGGCGGCAACCAATCAGAAAAGTGCCGCGCACCACGAAGGCATATATCTTTGTCCACCCTGAGCAGGTGTAGGACGCTGGTGACGTCACTTATCTCCGGACATTATCTCCGGACAAAGCCACGGAAGTTGGCACAAATTGCCGGAAGTAGTATTCTAGGCAATTATATATTAGATTTTAATGTTATCAGTGTTTACCTTTGAAAGTTTATATTGTATTGTCCTGTCACCAGCCATGTGTACGATTATCGGCCGAAAGCCTCTCTGGAACCAATAATCACCCCATGTAAAGGTATCTTTATAAGTTAAAGATTCAGAATACTATGACTTTTATCATATCCTGAACAGTCAAGTTTTTTATGAACCGTTAAGGTTTTCTGGTTGAAGTAAAAAAAACTCTGAGTGTTTACAGTTTGAAACCATAAAATGTTGAAAAATTATGTCATTCTTGAGTATATCACTCAATGGTGCTCATAAACGTGTCAAATTTGATCTATAATATACTTTAATATACGTTACTTTAATCTTTAATATACTTAAGAACGGGGCCCCAGACATCACACAGGGGGTCTGAAACACCGCACAGTGGTCCAAAATATCGCTGTGCTCTGCCTGGGGCCCCATATGCTGCCTGGGGCCCCTGTGCTCTGCCTGGGGCCCCATATGCTGCCTGGGGCCCCTGTGCTCTGCCTGGGGCCACTGTGCTCTGCCTGGGGCCCCATATGCTGCCTGGGGCCCCTGTGCTCTGCCTGGGGCCCCATATGCTGCCTGGGGCCCCTGTGCTCTGCCTGGGGCCCCATAGGCTGCCTGGGGCCCCTGTGCTCTACCTGGGACCACTGTGCTCTGCCTGGGGCCCCATATGCTGCCTGGGGCCCCTGTGCTCTGCCTGGGGCCCCATGTTCTGCCTGGGGCCACTGTGCTCTGCCTGGGGCCCCATAGGCTGCCTGGGGCCCCTGTGCTCTGCCTGGGACCACTGTGCTCTGCCTGGGGCCCCATATGCTGCCTGGGGCCCCTGTGCTCTGCCTGGGGCCACTGTGCTCTGCCTGGGGCCCCATATGCTGCCTGGGGCCCCTGTGCTCTGCCTGGGGCCCCATATGCTGCCTGGGGCCCCTGTGCTCTGCCTGGGGCCCCTGTGCTCTGCCTGGGGCCCCATGTTCTGCCTGGGGCCCCTGTGCTCTGCCTGGGGCCACTGTGCTCTGCCTGGGGCCCCATGTTCTCCCTGGGGCCACTGTGCTCTGCCTGGGGCCCCATAAGCTGCCTGGGGCACCTGTGCTCTGCCTGGGACCACTGTGCCCTGCCTGGGGCCCCATATGCTGCCTGGGGCCCCTGTGCTCTGCCTGGGGCCACTGTGCTCTGCCTGGGGCCCCATATGCTGCCTGGGGCCCCTGTGCTCTGCCTGGGGCCACTGTGCTCTGCCTGGGGCCCCATATGCTGCCTGGGGCCCCTGTGCTCTGCCTGGGGCCCCATATGCTGCCTGGGGCCCCTGTGCTCTGCCTGGGGCCCCTGTGCTCTGCCTGGGGCCCCATATGCTGCCTGGGGCCCCTGTGCTCTGATGGGGCCCCTGTGCTCTGCCTGGGGCCCCATGTTCTGCCTGGGGCCCCTGTGCTCTGCCTGGGGCCACTGTGCTCTGCCTGGGGCCCCATATGCTGCCTGGGGCCCCTGTGCTCTGCCTGGGGCCCCATATGCTGCCTGGGGCCCCTGTGCTCTGCCTGGGGCCACTGTGCTCTGCCTGGGGCCCCATAGGCTGCCTGGGGCCCCTGTGCTCTGCCTGGGACCACTGTGCTCTGCCTGGGGCCCCATATGCTGCCTGGGGCCACTGTGCTCTGCCTGGGGCCCCATATGCTGCCTGGGGCCCCTGTGCTCTGCCTGGGTGTAGGACACTGGTGACGTCACTTATCTCCGGACATTAGCTCCGGACATTATCTCCGGACATTATCTCCGGACATTAGCTCCGGACAAAGCCACGGAAGTTGGCACAAATTGCAGGAAGTAGTATTCTAGGCAATTATATATTAGATGGGCATTTCCTGAAGGAAATACATGGTGCTTGAACAGCGCTACCAGCTTTACAGCAGCACTTTCCACACACGGGACTGGGGGGCGCGCTTACTTTTGCACCCGGGGCCGGGGGCGCGCTTACTTTTGCACCCGGGGGTGCACTTACTTTTGCACCCGGAGGCGCACTTACTTTTGCACCCGGGGGCGCACTTACTTTTGCACCCGGGGGCGCACTTACTTTTGCACCCGGGGGCGCACTTACTTTTGCACCCGGGGGCGCACTTACTTTTGCACCCGGGGGCGCACTTACTTTTGCACCCGGGGGCGCACTTACTTTTGCACCCGGGGGCGCACTTACTTTTGCACCCGGGGGCGCACTTACTTTTGCACCCGGGGGCGCACTTACTTTTGCACCTGGGGGCGCACTTACTTTTGCACCCGGGGGCGCACTTACTTTTGGGGCCGCACTTACTTTTGGTGGGCGGGGCTCCTCGGCCTCCGATTTGGTTGGTGGGGCCCCTCGTCCTCCAATTTGGTGGGTGGGGACCCTCGGCCTCCGATTTGGTGGGCGGGGACCGGCCTCCGATTTGGTGGGCGGGGACCCTCGGCCTCCGATGTGGTGGGCGGGGACCCTCGACCTCCGATTTGGTGGGCGGGGACCCTCGGCCTCCGCTTTGGTGGGCGGGGACCCTCGGCCTCCGCTTTGGTGGGCGGGGTCCCTCTGCCTCCGATTTGGTGGGCGGGGACCCTCGGCCTCCGCTTTGGTGGGCGGGGCCCCACGGCCTCCGATTTGGTGGGCGGGGTCCCTCTGCCTCCGCTTTGGTGGGCGGGGCCGCTCGGCCTTCGATTTGGTGGGCGGGGCTCCTCGGCCTCCGATTTGGTTGGTGGGGCCCCTCGTCCTCCAATTTGGTGGGTGGGGACCCTCGGCCTCCGATTTGGTGGGCGGGGACCGGCCTCCGATTTGGTGGGCGGGGACCCTCGGCCTCCGATTTGGTGGGCGGGGACCCTCGACCTCCGATTTGGTGGGCGGGGACCCTCGGCCTCCGCTTTGGTGGGCGGGGACCCTCAGCCTCCGCTTTGGTGGGCGGGGTCCCTCTGCCTCCGATTTGGTGGGCGGGGACCCTCGGCCTCCGCTTTGGTGGGCGGGGCCCCACGGCCTCCGATTTGGTGGGCGGGGTCCCTCTGCCTCCGCTTTGGTGGGCGGGGCCGCTCGGCCTTCGATTTGGTGGGCGGGGCTCCTCGGCCTCCGATTTGGTTGGTGGGGCCCCTCGGCCTCCGATTTGGTGGGCGGGGCCCCTTATCCTCCGATTTGGTGGGCGGGGCCCCTCGGCCTCCGATTTGGTGGGCAGGGCCCCTCGGCCTCCGATTTGGTGGGCAGGGACCCTCGGCCTCCGATTTGGTGGGCGGGGCCCCTTATCCTCCGATTTGGTGGGCGGGGCCCCTCGGCCTCCGATTTGGTGGGCAGGGCCCCTCGGCCTCCGATTTGGTGGGCGGGGCCCCTCGATCTCCGATTTGGTGGGCGGGGCCCCTCGGCCTCCGATTTGGTGGGCGGGGACCCTCGGCCTCCGATTTGGTGGGCGGGGACCCTCGGCCTCCGATTTGGTGGGCGGGGACCCTCGGCCTGCGATTTGGTGGGCGGGGACCCTCGGCCTCTGATTTGGTGGGCGGGGACCCTCGGCCTCCGATTTGGTGGGCGGGGACCCTCGGCCTCCGATTTGGTGGGTGGGGACCCTCGGCCTCCGATTTGGTGGGCGGGGCCCCTCGGCCTCCGATGTGGTGGGCGGGGACCCTCGGCCTCCGCTTTGGTGGGCGGGGCCGGGCCCCTCGGCCTCCGCTTTGGTGGGCAGGGCCGCTCGGCCTTCGATTTGGTGGGCGGGGCTCCTCGGCCTCCGATTTGGTTGGCGGGGCCCCTCGGCCTCCGATTTGGTTGGCGGGGCCCCTCGGCCTCCGATTTGGTGGGCGGGGACTCTCGGCCTCCGATTTGGTGGGCGGGGACCCTCGGCCTCCGATTTGGTAGGCGGGGCCCCTCGGCCTCCGACTTGGTGGGCGGGGACCCTCGGCCTCCGATTTGGTGGGCGGGGACCCTCGGCCTCCGATTTGGTGGGCGGGGACCCTCGGCCTCCGATTTGGTTGGTGGGGCCCCTCGGCCTCTGATTTGGTGGGCGGGGACCCTCGGCCTCCGATTTGGTGGGCGGGGACCCTCGGCCTCCGATTTGGTGGGCGGGGACCCTCGGCCTCCGATTTGGTGGACGGGGCCCCTCAGCCTCCGATTTGGTGGGCGGGGACCCTCGGCCTCCGATTTGGTGGGCGGGGCCCCTCGGCCTCCGATTTGGTGGGCGGGGCCCCTCGGCCTCCGATTTGGTTGGCGGGGCCCCTCGGCCTCCGATTTGGTGGGCGGGGCCCCTCGGCCTCCGATTTGGTTGGGGGGGCCCCTCGGCCTCCGATTTGGTGGGCGGGGACCCTCGGCCTCCGATTTGGTGGGCGGGGACCCTCGGCCTCCGATTTGGTGGGCGGGGACCCTCGGCCTCCGATTTGGTGGGCGGGGACCCTCGGCCTCCGATTTGGTGGGCGGGGACCCTCGGCCTCCGATTTGGTGGGCGGGGACCCTCGGCCTCCGATTTGGTGGGCGGGGCCCCTCGGCCTCCGATTTGGTGGGCGGGGACCCTCGGCCTCCGATTTGGTGGGCGGGGCCCCTCGGCCTCCGATGTGGTGGGCGGGGCCCCTCGGCCTCTGCTTTGGTGGGCGGGGCCAGGCCCCTCGGCCTCCGCTTTGGTGGGCGGGGCCGCTCGGCCTTCGATTTGGTGGGCGGGGCTCCTCGGCCTCCGATTTGGTTGGCGAAGCCCCTCGGCCTCCGATTTGGTTGGCGGGGCCCCTCGGCCTCTGATTTGGTGGGCGGGGACTCTCGGCCTCCGATTTGGTGGGCGGGGACCCTCGGCCTCTGATTTGGTGGGCGGGGCCCCTCGGCCTCCGATTTGGTTGGTGGGGCCCCTCGGCCTCCGATTTGGTGGGCGGGGCCCCTCGGCCTCCGATTTGGTTGGGGGGGCCCCTCGGCCTCCGATTTGGTGGGCGGGGCCCCTCGGCCTCCGATTTGGTTGGGGGGGCCCCTCGGCCTCCGATTTGGTGGGCGGGGACCCTCGGCCTCCGATTTGGTGGGCGGGGACCCTCGGCCTCCGATTTGGTGGGCGGGGACCCTCGGCCTCCGATTTGGTGGGCGGGGACCCTCGGCCTCCGATTTGGTGGGCGGGGACCCTCGGCCTCCGATTTGGTGGGCGGGGACCCTCGGCCTCCGATTTGGTGGGCGGGGCCCCTCGGCCTCCGATTTGGTGGGCGGGGACCCTCGGCCTCCGATTTGGTGGGCGGGGCCCCTCGGCCTCCGATGTGGTGGGCGGGGCCCCTCGGCCTCTGCTTTGGTGGGCGGGGCCAGGCCCCTCGGCCTCCGCTTTGGTGGGCGGGGCCGCTCGGCCTTCGATTTGGTGGACGGGGCTCCTCGGCCTCCGATTTGGTTGGCGAAGCCCCTCGGCCTCCGATTTGGTTGGCGGGGCCCCTCGGCCTCTGATTTGGTGGGCGGGGACTCTCGGCCTCCGATTTGGTGGGCGGGGACCCTCGGCCTCTGATTTGGTGGGCGGGGCCCCTCGGCCTCCGATTTGGTTGGTGGGGCCCCTCGGCCTCCGATTTGGTGGGCGGGGACCCTCGGCCTCCGATTTGGTGGGCGAGGACCCTCGGCCTCCGATTTGGTGGGCGGGGACCCTCGGCCTCCGATTTGGTGGGCGGGGACCCTCGGCCTCCGATTTGGTGGGCGGGGACCCTCGGCCTCCGATGTGGTGGGCGGGGCCCCTCGGCCTCCGATGTGGTGGGCGGGGCCCCTCGGCCTCCGATGTGGTGGGCGGGGCCCCTCGGCCTCTGCTTTGGTGGGCGGGGCCAGGCCCCTCGGCCTCCGCTTTGGTGGGCGGGGCCCCTCGGCCTTCGATTTGGTGGGCGGGGCCCCTCGGCCTCCGATTTGGTTGGTGTGGACCCTCGGCCTCCGATTTGGTGGGCGGGGACCCTCGGCCTCTGATTTGGTGGGCGGGGACCCTCGGCCTCCGATTTGGTGGGCGGGGACCCTCGGCCTCCGATTTGGTGGGCGGGGCCCATCGGCCTCCGATGTGGTGGGCGGGGTGCCTCGGCCTCCGATTTGGTGGGCGGGGACCCCCGGCCTCCGATTTGGTGGGCGGGGCCCCTCGGCCTCCGATTTGGTGGGAGGGGACCCTCGGCCTCCGATTTGGTGGGCGGGGACCCTCGGCCTCCGATTTGGTAGGCGGGGCCCCTCGGCCTCCGACTTGGTGGGCGGGGACCCTCGGCCTCCAATTTGGTGGGCGGGGACCCTCGGCCTCCGATTTGGTGGGCGGGGACCCTCGGCCTCCGATTTGGTGGGCGGGGCCCCTCGGCCTCCGATTTGGTTGGTGGGGCCCCTCGGCCTCCGATTTGGTGGGTGGGGACCCTCGGCCTCCGATTTGGTGGGCGGGGACCCTCGGCCTCCGATTTGGTGGGCGGGGACCCTCGGCCTCCGATTTGGTGGACGGGGCCCCTCAGCCTCCGATTTGGTGGGCGGGGCCCCTCGGCCTCCGATTTGGTGGGCGGGGCCCCTCGGCCTCCGATTTGGTGGGCGGGGCCCCTCGGCCTCCGATTTGGTTGGCGGGGCCCCTCGGCCTCCGATTTGGTGGGCGGGGCCCCTCGGCCTCCGATTTGGTTGGGGGGGCCCCTCGGCCTCCGATTTGGTGGGCGGGGACCCTCGGCCTCCGATTTGGTGGGCGGGGACCCTCGGCCTCCGATTTGGTGGGCGGGGACCCTCGGCCTCCGATTTGGTGGGCGGGGACCCTCGGCCTCCGATTTGGTGGGCGGGGACCCTCGCCCTCCGATTTGGTGGGCGGGGCCCCTCGGCCTCCGATTTGGTGGGCGGGGCCCCTCGGCCTCCGATTTGGTGGGCGGGGACCCTCGGCCTCCGATTTGGTGGGCGGGGCCCCTCGGCCTCCGATGTGGTGGGCGGGGCCCCTCGGCCTCTGCTTTGGTGGGCGGGGCCAGGCCCCTCGGCCTCCGCTTTGGTGGGCGGGGCCGCTCGGCCTTCGATTTGGTGGGCGGGGACCCTCGGCCTCCGATTTGGTTGGCGAAGCCCCTCGGCCTCCGATTTGGTTGGCGGGGCCCCTCGGCCTCCGATTTGGTGGGCGGGGACTCTCGGCCTCCGATTTGGTGGGCGGGGACCCTCGGCCTCCGATTTGGTGGGCGGGGACCCTCGGCCTCCGATTTGGTGGGCGGGGCCCCTCGGCCTCCGATTTGGTTGGTGGGGCCCCTCGGCCTCCGATTTGGTGGGCGGGGACCCTCGGCCTCCGATTTGGTGGGCGGGGACCCTCGGCCTCCGATTTGGTGGGCGGGGACCCTCGGCCTCCAATTTGGTGGGCGGGGACCCTCGGCCTCCGATTTGGTGGGCGGGGACCCTCGGCCTCCGATTTGGTGGGCGGGGACCCTCGGCCTCCGATTTGGTGGGCGGGGCCCCTCGGCCTCCGATGTGGTGGTCGGGGCCCCTCGGCCTCCGCTTTGGTGGGCTGGGCCGGGCCCCTCGGCCTCCGCTTTGGTGGGCGGGGCCGCTCGGCCTTCGATTTGGTGGGCGGGGCTCCTCGGCCTCCGATTTGGTTGGTGGGGCCCCTCGGCCTCCGATTTGGTTGGCGGGGCCCCTCGGCCTCTGATTTGGTGTGTGCTCTGCCTGGGGCCACTGTGCTCTGCCTGGGGCCCCATATGCTGCCTGGGGCCCCTGTGCTCTGCCTGGGGCCCCATATGCTGCCTGGGGCCCCTGTGCTCTGCCTGGGGCCCCTGTGCTCTGCCTGGGGCCCCATGTTCTGCCTGGGGCCCCTGTGCTCTGCCTGGGGCCACTGTGCTCTGCCTGGGGCCCCATGTTCTGCCTGGGGCCACTGTGCTCTGCCTGGGGCCCCATAAGCTGCCTGGGGCCCCTGTGCTCTGCCTGGGACCACTGTGCTCTGCCTGGGGCCCCATATGCTGCCTGGGGCCCCTGTGCTCTGCCTGGGGCCACTGTGCTCTGCCTGGGGCCCCATATGCTGCCTGGGGCCACTGTGCTCTGCCTGGGGCCCCATATGCTGCCTGGGGCCCCTGTGCTCTGCCTGGGGCCCCATATGCTGCCTGGGGCCCCTGTGCTCTGCCTGGGGCCCCTGTGCTCTGCCTGGGGCCCCAAGTTCTGCCTGGGGCCCCTGTGCTCTGCCTGGGGCCACTGTGCTCTGCCTGGGGCCCCATATGCTGCCTGGGGCCCCTGTGCTCTGCCTGGGGCCCCATATGCTGCCTGGGGCCCCTGTGCCCTGCCTGGGGCCACTGTGCTCTGCCTGGGGCCCCATATGCTGCCTGGGGCCCCTGTGCTCTGCCTGGGGCCCCTGTGCTCTGCCTGGGGCCCCATGTTCTGCCTGGGGCCCCTGTGCTCTGCCTGGGGCCACTGTGCTCTGCCTGGGGCCCCATATGCTGCCTGGGGCCCCTGTGCTCTGCCTGGGGCCCCATATGCTGCCTGGGGCCCCTGTGCTCTGCCTGGGGCCACTGTGCTCTGCCTGGGGCCCCATATGCTGCCTGGGGCCCCTGTGCTCTGCCTGGGGCCCCTATGCTCTGTCTGGGGCCCCTGTGCTCTGCCTGGGGCCCCATATGCTGCCTGGGGCCCCTGTGCTCTGCCTGGGGCCCCATATGCTGCCTGGGGCCACAGTGCTCTGCCTGGGGCCACTGTGCTCTGCCTGGGGCCCCATAGGCTGCCTGGGGCCCCTGTGCTCTGCCTGGGACCACTGTGCTCTGCCTGGGGCCCCATGTGCTGCCTGGGGCCCCTGTGCTCTGCCTGGGGCCACTGTGCTCTGCCTGGGGCCCCATATGCTGCCTGGGGCCCCTGTGCTCTGCCTGGGTGTAGGACACTGGTGACGTCACTTATCTCCGGACATTAGCTCCGGACATTAGCTCCGGACAAAGCCACGGAAGTTGGCACAAATTGCAGGAAGTAGTATTCTAGGCAATTATATATTAGATCGGGGAATATAGTATTTAAGAAAGGAGTTGTTCGAGTAGTAGACGACACCTTTAATTTGGGGTCTGGAATGTGTTTATTTAAAGCTGGGGTGTGAAATTTTGGAAAACTACAGTAAAAAAGTCATATTATTAGGTATGACGACACAGCATTTAATCTTAAATTATCCAGACATAAATTCAGTAGGCCTAGAGACGTACATTATTATCTTTATGTTGACTTCTGAATTTACTGTTTGTGTCTTTCTTTGGTTGGTCAAGAAACACAGACTATTGTTTGTATGAGCCTTCAACATTGACTCGTGAGTTGACGTTTGTTATAGCATATTGTATTGTTATCTTGAATGACAGGAACGCAAGGTAATTGAACAATAGATGTTTGTTAATATGCTGATTACACATTCTCCAGGCAACCTAGTTTGTTGACCTGCAAAACAGAGAAGGATGAACTATGCAGAATGATTATATACTCAAACAATGAGAGTTATACTTATCCCACTTCCCCCCTGACCTGTGGATGATGACATGAACCACAGAAGTAGGTATAAAAAGGATTCCCTATCTCACTGAAAGAATAAGAGATTCTTTACAAAACCACAGCCAGGACCACGCTACAGTACAGCAGCCAGGACATCATGGCTTCATCACGAGGGACATATATTTGACATTCTACAGGATGCCAGCTTAGGGGACCATGGCCCCGGCTGAAAGAATACAGATCTGCTCCATTGACCCTCACTGAACCCATGGATACATCTGTGGAAGCCAGGATTGGGACCCATTGGTCACCTGGCTCCATGGAGACATTTGGAGAAGCCAGGTTGTGACCCTCCGATCACCTGGCCACATACCTTAATGGACTGTCAGCTTCCTAAGCATGTCACTACCTCCTTTTTGTGCATGCCACAGGTGGGGTAGTCTGCCCTGGTAGCCCTTAGTCGCAGCTGTTCTAATCCCGGCTAGTCAGCGGAAGGATGAGACTCTAATTTTGCACCATTTTGGGTATTTTGTGTGACGGACACACAGATTGTGTCCAGGGAATGAACACTAGGGGGGTGAATGGGCAGACAGCAGTAACTAACAGAAGTGTATAGCTGCTGAGAGCAAGCTGCACTAAACAAGACCTGAGGCACGTGATCACAGGGGGAGTGGCTGGAGAAGGAGCTAAGCTCTGTGCAAGGGAGATAGAGAGTGGTCAGCCAAGCCGGGTTAAATCGCCAGAGAGAAACACAGTATCCAAGGGCACAGACTAAATAATGGTCAAATACAAGCCGAAGTCAGAAAAGCCAGACAGGAACACAGTAACCTAGGGCTCAGACAAGGATGACAATCAGAGGGCAAGCCAGAGATCAGAACCAGAAAAATAGCAGAGGTACAGAATCAGAGCGCAGACACAAAAAGAGGGACAAGCCGGATCATACACTGGACAAGCACACGGGAACAAATGGTATACACAGGTATAGCAAGGTCAGCTGCTCAGACGAGGACAAAACTATCACTGACAAAACCCCCACAGGAGTGCGCATAAATATAGCCCAAAAGGAGGCCAGCAAAGTTAACTCCGTAAAGCCCAGGTGTCATGGTTTGCCTAGCTTGTGGGAAAAGGTAGGTCTAGGGTTAATCTGGATGGCCTCACTCTGGGATTCTGGGAGGCTTCTTTAGCCTCATTGTGGGTCCGTTCCTTGTCGCTTATACTGTGACCCTTGGCTGAGTGTGTCTGACCCTGTTGTGCCTGTGCTTTGTGCCTGTGCTACGTTTCGTCTGTCTGGTTCTGATTTGGCAGTGTCCCTGTTACGAGTTTTGCCTGCCCTTTTTGTACTGCGCTGCCCTCCCTGTGTATGACCTCTTGGCTACGTCCTGACTACCCTCTGCCTGCTTCTCTTGTACTGCGCTGCCCTCTCTGTGTGTGATCCCTTGGGTACGTTCTGACTATAAGTTCTGTCTATGTCCCTTGGCAACTCTGTCCCGTAGTTATCCTTCTAGGAGTTTTCCTTCACCTCCTAGCTCTCCTGAGTTAGGCCACACCCCCAGATGTCACATGCTTCAGGTCCTGTTTATCTCAAGCACGCATCCTCATCGCTGCTGCGCTGCTCCACAGGTATCTTTGGGCACAGTTTGTTTTCTCAGAACACGCGCACTGGCTCAGTTAGCAAGTGCAGTGCGGTGTTCCTGACACCAGTACGAGGAAAGGAATTCCCGTCCAGAGCCATGACAGTACCCCCCTCTCAACAGGGGGCCACTGGACCCCCAGGTTTCTAAGGATGTGTGATATGAAACGCTCGAACCAACCAATCAGCATGAACAAAACGAGCCGGCACTCATGACAATCCTCCAAATCATACCCCTTCCAATCAATGAGATACTGCAAAGTACCACGCACCCTCTGAGAATCTTCAAAGCATCCCACGTCGTACTCCATGTGGCCATCAACAAGTACCAGGGGAGCAGTAGACAAAGACCCCTCATCCACAGTTCCCAAAGGCTTCAAAAGAGATTTGTGAAACACATTGGAAATCTTAAAGGAGTCTGGGAGTCGCAACCTAAAAACAACTGGATTAACAATCTCAATAATTTCATAAGGGCCAATAAACTTAGGACCCAGCTTAGCAGAGGGAACCTTAAGTTTAATGTTTCGAGTGGACAACCAAACCTTCTGCCCAACCTGGAAGTAGGACCAGACACTTGTTTATTATCTGCAAAAAATGTGTACTTTTTCTGTGCCTTGGTAATATTTTGTTGAACCCCAGGACAACCAGAGTCCAAACGAGAGAACTCCCCAAAATGTGGATTAAACCCATAATTAGCAAGAAAGGGGGACATGCCAGTGGCCTGGGTAACACAATTATTAAAAGCGAACTCAGCTAAAGGCAAAGCGTTGCACCAATCCTCTTGTCGAGTGGAGGCTAGACATCGTAAAATTTGTTAGAGACTGATTATTATTTTTATTATTAATAATTTATATAGCACCATTAATTCCATGGTGCTGTACATGAGAAAGGGGTTACATACAGGGTTATAGATATCATTTACAGTAAACAGGTTTACAGTGACACACTGGTACAGAGGGGAGAGGACCCTGTCCTTGCGGACTTACATTCTATGGGATAGTGGGGAAGTGATTCGTACATTCAGTCTGGCCATTTGACTTCAGATGATATGCAGAGGAAAAGGACAAAGAAACACCCAACTTTTTACAAAACGCCCTCCAAAACTTAGCGACAAATTGGACACCTCTGTCAGACACCACATTCAACGACACGCCATGCAAATGCACCACAAACAACCTGGACAATGTCTCTGCGGAAGGTAGCGCAGATAAAGGTACAAAATGGGCTTGCTTAGAGAACCTGTCCACTACCACCCACACAATGGTATTACCCCAGGAAGAAGGGAGATTGGTGATAAAAATCCATGGACAGATGAGTCCATGGTCTATCAGGAATTGGCAAAGGCACCAATTCCCCAGCCGGCCGGCTATGAGGACTCTTAGTATGAGCACAAGTTCCACACGCAGACACAAACTTTCTGACATCAGTAATCAGTGAGGGCCACCAAAAGACCCTAGCCACCGCCCACAAGTGGCCAAGATCCCAGGATGCCCACTCAAAACAGACTCATGGAACTCCCAAAGGAGCCTTAAGTGAAATTGTTCAGAGACAAACAATTTGCTAACTGGTTTAGACCTAGGAGCAAGAGATTGGGCCTCCATGATCTCCCACTCCAATTCAGACGAGATATCAGCCACAACCACCCCAGGTTGAAGAATGGAGGATGGAGGCTCGGGAGGGGACACAGGGTCAAAACTTCAGGACAATACATCGGCCATCACAGTGATGGGATGAGCCACACCCTCCAAAAATGCCTCCATTCCCCAAAAGCCAACTTAACCACAAGAAGCTCTCTATTGCCCACACCATAATTTCTCTCAGCTGGAGAGAACTTCTTGGGAAAGAAGGCGCATGGTTTAAGATTGGTAAGAGTGGCGGGACCCTGTGACAAGACTGCCCCCACCCCCACTTCAGAAGTATCGACCTCCGCGATAAAAGGTCTGGACGGATCCGGTTGCACCAGCACAGGGGCGGACACAAAACACTTTTTTAAGGTTAAAAAAGATTCCATAGTAGACGTTGACCAATTTTTTACATCCGAACCCTTAAATGTAAGATCAGTAAGGGGTTTAGCCACCTGTCAAAATCCCTTGATGAATTTCCGGTAATAATTTGTGAACACCAGAAAGCGCTGTAACCCCTTCAAGTTTCGAGGCTGAACCCAATCGATGATAGCCTGGACCTTCTTGGGGTCCATGCGAAAACCCTCCTTAGGTACAATAAACCCCAAAAACGACAATTCCTGCACAAAAAATTTCCATTTTTCCAACTTAGCAAAAAAGTTGATTCTCTCTAAGTCTCTGGAGAACGGTACACAAATGTTCCACTTGAGCTTGTTTGTCTGAGGAATAAATCCAAATGTCATTTAGGTATATAACTACAAAGTGACTGATGAGGTCTAAAAACACAAAATTTAGAACATTTTGAAAGATGGCTGGAGCATTTGTCAGCCCAAAAGGCATAACCAGATTTTCAAAAAGACCCTTGGATGTGAGAAACACCGTCTTCCACTCGTCCCCCTCTCGTACTCTAATCAGGTTATAGGCTCCTCGTAAATCTAATTTAGAAAACCATTTAGCCCCGGACAACTGGTTACACAAATCGGGAATAAGAGGGAGCAGGTAAGCGTTTCTTACCGTGATCTTATTGAGTTCACGAAAGTCGAGGCAAGGGCACAAACCACCATCTTTCTTTTTAACAAAGAAAAACCCGGCTGCCACAGGAGAAACAGAAGGACAAATATGCCCCTTACAGAGGCTCTCAGCAATATATTCCTTCATGGCAACCTGTTCAGGGCCTAAAAGGTTAAACAACCGGGCCTTGGGCAATTTGGCACCTGGAATCAAAGCAATGGCGCAATCAAAAGGACGATGTGGTGGTAAAGCCTCAGCCTCGCTTTCTCAGAACACGTCTTCGAAATCCATTAGGTACTCCGGAATACCCTCCGGACCGACAGACGAAATAGACACAGAATTACAACATTGGTTAACACAATTTGACCCCCACTGGACAATTTCTCTGGTCTCCCAATTAATTACAGGATTATGACGTTGCAACCAGGGAAAACCCAGAACCAACCCCGCAGGTAATTTGTCCAAAACAAAGCAAGTAATATGTTCCATATGAGAAGAGCCCACCTTAATAAAGAATATTTCCAAGACATGGGTGATTCCCCACCTGTATGGGGAGGGGAGTCAATGGCCACAACTTTTAGTGGCGTCTCAAACCTAACTGTCCCTATCTTACAAAGTGTAACCAAGTTAGGGTCAATCAAATTAATGGTAGAACCACAATCCACAAAAGCTGTAGTAGGGAATAGATTATCATCTACCCCAAGCTCCCCCTTAGAGCAGAATTTTAGACATTGAGGAAAAATGTACCTGAGGGTCTGGGTAACCTTCACAACTGTTACCCAGACCTAGACATTTCCCGACACCTTGGAGGACGGAGAGCAAGAGGGGAAGTCCATTCTCCTGTGTCCCAGAGCCCCACACAGTAGAAGCAAAGTTTATATTCCTTGCGGCGCCTCCTCTCCTTTTCCTTAAAGGACACAGCTACCACCTCCATGGATTTCACAGATGATGAGGAATCAACCTTGATGTGATATAAGGGGGTCTCCTGCTGCATAACTCCTCTAGCATACAGTCTACGGTCCATGTGGATAGCCTGTATCATGGCTTCCTCGAGAGTGTCCAGTGGAGCATGTAATGCCAAAGCGTCCTTAAGGTGTTCAGACAGACCATGGCGAAACAATCCTCTGAGGGCCGAATCATTCCAAGACACCTCTGCGGCCCACCGCCTAAACTCTGAACAGTACCACTTGGCCGGGTGCTTCCCCTGGGACAGACTCATAACCATATCCTCAGCCAATCGCACACAATCAGGTTCATCATAGATTTGCCCAAGGGCTTCAAACAACCAATCCACAGACATTCTTTCCAGAGCCATGGCGGAAAGAGAAAAAGCCCAAGCCTGCAGAGCCTCCCTTAATAAAGAGATGACAACCCCCACCCTTTGACCCTCCTCCCCTGAAGAACAGGGTCACAAATAAAACAATAACTTACACCATTCTTTAAAGGCCCCAAATTTTTTCTTGTCCCTAGAGAAGGTATCGGGTAACTTAACTGGAGGTTCCGGAGAACGAAACATCAGTAGCTCCCCCACCCTGAGCCCCAGAGAGAGGAGCACCCCAAACGGCATCAGCAACCTCCCTCTGCACCTGCTGATGGGACTGAGTCAAAGTCCTCTGCTCCATAGACAATTTCTGCATCATCTGGGTTAAATTGGTGACCTGCTCTGAGAGAGCATGCAGAGGATCCATAATAACATGAGAAAAACCCCAACCGTCACACAAGGGAAAAAAAAAGTTTTTTAGGTCAGTGATAATGTGACAGATACACAGATTGTGTCCAGGGAATGAATGGACTGTCAGCTTCCTAAGTTTGTCACTACCTCCTTTTTGTGCATGCCACAGGTGGGGTAGTCGGCCCTGGTAGCCCTTAGTCACAGCTGTTCTAATCCCGGCGAGTCAGCGGAAGGATGAGACTCTAATTTTGCACCATTTGGGGTATTTTGTGTGACGGACACACAGATTGTGTCCAGAGAATGAACACTAGGGGGGGTGAATGGGCAGACAGCAGTAACTAAAGGTACCGTTACACTAAACGACTTACCAACGATCATGACCAGCGATACGACCTGGCCGTGATCGATGGGTAAGTCATTGTGTGGTCGCTGGGGAGCTGTCACACAGACAGCTCTCTCCAGTGACCAACGATCAGGGGAACGACTTTGTCATGATCAGGGAACTGTCTTCAACGATGCCGAAGTCCCCCTGCAGCACCCGGGTAACCAGGGTAAACATCGGGTTACTAAGTGCAGGGCCGCGCTTAGTAACCCGATATTTACCCTGGTTACAAGTGAACACATCGCTGGATCGGCGTCACACACGCCGATCCAGCGATTACAGCGGGTGATCAGCGACCAAAAAATGGTCCTGATCATTCCCCAGCGACCAACGATCTCCCAGCAGGGGCCTGATCATTGGTCGCTGTCACACATAACGAGATCGTTAGCGGGATCGTTGCTACGTCACCAAAAGCGTGACGTTGCAACGATATCGTTAACGATATCGTTATGTGTGACTCAGCCTTAACAGAAGTGTATGGCTGCTGCTGAGAGCACGCTGCACTAAACAATACCTGAGACACGTGATCACAGGGGGAGTGGCTGGAGAAGGAGCTAAGCTCTGTGCAAGGGAGATAGAGAGTGGTCAGACAAGCCGGGTTCAATCACTAGAGAGAAACACGGTATCCAAGGGCACAGACTAAATAATGGTCAAATACAAGCCGAAGTCAGAAAAGCCAGACAGGAACACAGTAACCTAGGGCACAGACAAGGATGGCAATCGGAGTGCAAGCCAGAGATCAGAACCAGAGAAATAGTAGAGGTACAGAATCAGAGCGTAGACAAAAATGAGGGACAAGCTGGATCATACACTGGACAAGCACACGGGAACAAACGGTATACACAGGTATAGCAAGGTCAGCTGCTCAGCCGAGGACATAACTATCACTGACAGGAGAGCGGTTAAATATAGCCCTCCCCAAACCAAAAGGAGGCCAGCAAAGTTATTTCTGTAAAGCCCAGGACGGGGAATGGAATTCCCGTCCAGAGCCATGACAATTTGTTGGACTGTTCTATGTGTTATCGTTGTTCTGTGGTTCAATTAAGTACTGACACACTGTTTTACCCTCACCCCGTCTTGTGTGAGTAGTGTTATGCCCATGGTAAAAGTGGCACGAACATTCAGTAGGATGAGCACTGGTCTATGTGGTTTCGGGCCTGCGTACTAGAGGACCCGCTGACCCCCCATGTATCCACAGTAAGAAATATCCAGTACTTCTAATATATGGTATTGCCAATGACCCTTAAGCCACATCTCTGCACCCTCCTGCAAGTAGAAGTTTGCTCACTGCCTGTGACACGAATTCAGCTGCTTAAGGCACACTCTGTAGACTCTCCTCTTCCTTCCAACATAGCCTTCCACCAATGTACAGTGTGAGAATAGACCCTAACAATGTGGCCTCACACCCTGCTCTCCTAGTTTACATCATTTCATTGGCGATCTCAAATGATGTGGATTTTCTAAAGGAACTTTACAAATGCCTAAGTCCATATCATATGCAGAATGTGATGGGACTGAGTGAATGGACTATCACGACTATCTTCTGTATTTCTTATTTTTCTGTGTTGATCAGATCTTACTTGTATGACACCTGGTGATGCAGATTCTGAAATACTATATTTGGAGAAGTGCACAAAAGGCAATGGGGCCAGCGAGACTCCGTCAGTCACACACAGACACTAGAAGACATTTATAAAGACTGAGTTAGAGAAGAGTAGGACATTTCCTAATGTGATAATATGAGATGACATCATGACAGACTTATTGTTATGGTTTGGTTGAACAATGCCATCAGAAGGTCATACCAGGAACAGTGGCGGGTAATATAGTGGAGACTCACAATGTATTCCTTTCCTTCTAGACGCTCTTCAACTACTAAGGTAGCTGATGCTCCAAGTATCCAGTCCTGCAAAGAAATCACCAAATATCACAACCACATGGAAAATGAATGGATCCTGATGGATCAGTCAATAGATTTTATTCATGTCTATAGGACAGACTAATGGATGAGATTACAGTGAAAAAAAAACCCCAAATACTATCATACTATGGCCAAATACTGCTGCCATACTGTAATCAATTTTTAGCACCATGTGAACCAGGCGAACGCACTAAAGAAAAGTCTCAAAAAAGAAATAGTATTTGATAATCATAAAGCAGATATTTGCATTTCACAACCCTTCCATATGGCCCAGACTGCTGTGAAGTCTTCTAGTTATGGCTCAACTCTGCAGAGTTTTCTGCCAAGGCATCCTTGGCTACTTTTTTCTATTGAATATTACTGCATGACAGCCACAGATGGCCTTGCACCAGCTGCTAGGCCTCTGAGAGTTTCAGATAGGGTGCACCATAAGTGTCTGCTCGATAGGGACAGGACCGCTAGGTGGAATATGCGGGTCCCATACAGACAAACAAATGGTGGGGGCCATTCGGCTATCTAACTATGCTCCACAATCTCGCCCTCTGTGTATTTGATGGGCATGTGGAAAAGGTTCAGATATGGGTGACAGAAGAATGTAGGCCTCTGTTTTCCTCTGTGGGTAGTATGGTCCCCGGTTTTTCCATTTTTCAGAGCTCACATTGGAGACCACTGACTATAATAATAAATCTGTCCACATAGATAATGAAGTCCCATTTTTACGGGGTTGTCTCTTACTTGTGTCAGTCGTTGTACGGCTCTACAAGCTTCATCTTTATCTCTGGTGATATAGACGTCTCTTCCAGAGGAGGACATCACGGCCTTTACCACGAGAGCGGGAAAGTCTGCACTATAATAATGTAACGCGAGTCTCAGAAACCAGACGTAATAAAGAAGACTAATACCAGGTGTTACAATGCCTCATATTGAAAATCTCTGCTTTCTGTCAGTGAATGAGAACATTCTTTTTTTTATATCCAGAGCACTATATAGAGGAGTGTATGCTCCTTGTATCTAGGACCACTACCACTGTACATCACCCACGTCACTATCACCCTCCACAACCAAGGCATGGAATCCATAAACCTCTCTAGACCCCGGACCAGGAATATTCTCACTAACTCTTAAACTACCAACAAACTATATATCATTTGTCAGTTACATTTTGTTATCTCTTCCACTGGCACTTACAAAGACTTTTCCACTAGTGGTGTCTTCCTCTAGCTCCTCCAATATGTGGGTCCTGCTTTGTGCAGAAGATCTGATAGTCAACTCTTACAGGATGACAGGCCCTTTCCTATCTTCTCTAGGGTGCTCGATGAATTCCACTAACATGCGGCTGATATTTATTGTATTTGTCTGTATTTGCCCCTCTTTTCACATGTAAAGCGCCATGGAATAAATGGCGCTATAAAAATAAAGTATAATAATAACAAGGGTAATAATGACGCGACTTCTATGTAACACCAGGCACGGTGGCATCGTCTTACTAGGTGATGAAGCTGCAGGCTTTGTGAGGGTTAGTGAACGATTTCCATTTTGCTGTTGGGATGTCAAGCCTCTGCATGAAATCTTTGGCCATTTTCTTGTTATCTTGAAGTTGAGCTGCCTTCATGGTGGGACCAAAACATCTGACACCGGACCTGGTCAGATCATCAGTCAGTCCTTGAGGGTAGAAACAAAGCACGACTGTAATACAGGTGTGAGAATGCAGCAGCACAGAACATGCAGAATCGGTGGTAGAGTAAAACGAGCCAATATTTCTTAATTACATACAGTTTAGCAAGTCAAGAAACAATATCAAATAAAAGACAAATAGTACATTTCTGACAACGAAAGGCAATGCAAAATTTGAGTTCTTTCTTTACTTTAGCGGTTATCGTCTGTCTCTATCGCTGTCCGTATAGCCCTAACCACTGCCCTATAACATAATAACCTCGGCACTACAGCACTTAGAAGAGCGACACCAGTAGGTTAGTCGTCGACTAAGATTTCTCTAGCTTTCCCTAATAAAGATAATCACTGGCTGACTGAATTCACAATCTCGTCTATAAAACACAAACAGATTTCCGAACTTTGATAATTTTATGAACTGAACAATATTAAGAAGGATACACTGGGCTGTCTATCGTTATTCTTCAGAATCCAGAAGGATTCAGGCAGTGTTGAAAACCAAAGGTGGATTTACAAAATACTAACAAAACAATAAAAATTAAAATTTAGATCTTTAGGAGCAAAACAGTAACAATGCAGTGACATGACAAGAATCTGCATAACTAATTATATGCTAAATAATTGCAAGTCAAATTTATGCATGAGATAAACAAGATGATTGTCTATAAAATGATGGTAGTCTCACTTTCAAAGTAGTAGTGGATGGTGAGATATGGATCCGGAAAGTCAAACGTTCAAAACATTGTTACCCTTTTGCTCATCAGTGTGTATACCAAGAGAGGGTAACATATATAGCAGGAAGGGGCCCAGGAATGGGGACATATATGGGAAGGAGCCCATGATGGAGGACTTATATATCAGGGAGGGGGTCTAAGATGGGGGGGCATAATGCACCAGGATGGGGGACATATATACCTGGAAGTGGCCCAGGTTGGACTAACATATATTCCTGGAATGGGCTTAGGATGGGGGAGATTGGTATAGGTTGGGGGAGATTCCTACAAAATTGCACCAGGGTCCATCAGACACTAGTTACGCCACTGCATGGCATCAGGATGTACTATTGGAAGAAGACAAGCCGGTGGGGGCAGGGTGATGATCTGAGCAATATTCTGGAAAATTATTGGTTCTGGCATCATGTGGATGTGACATTGCCACCAATCTAATCATCATACAGACCTTTTATATCACAGGTATTCGCTAATGGCAGTGCCATCTATCTGTAGGATACTACCCCTGTTACACTGCAGAGGTGGAGTGGAGTGCCCAGCTAGGACTGTGGGGTACTCGGTACCGGGCCAGCACAGTTCTAAAAGGGGAAGTCACGGCAGGGGTGACCCGGTCCGTGGCCCTGGGCATCCAATTAAAGGGGGATGAATGGAAGTGGAAATAAAGTCTAATGTAGTAGTGTTCGTAATGCCACCTGGGGTGGCCGACACTGCTTAAAGGGGTCCACTGGGGATGATGGTATTGCAGCAGGGGTGGTATAGCTCACACAGGTACAGCCTAGTCCCCAGGGCTCCCAATACAGTTGGTAAGGATGATAGATGGTGAAGTGCAGGAAATAATTGGAGGACACAGGGTTGCAGTCTCTTTACCTTTTACTGGTGAAGTTCAGGTACAGGTTACAGGTGATCTTTGCAATCCGGGTAGCCTGGAAGCGATTCGGAATCCCCCTAGGCAGTTGGGGTTGGAAGCCTTCCTTACTATGCTGTATTCTCAGTCCCTTGCTGCCTGAGACTTCACACAAGGTCCTCTCTGTCTGTCCTTTTAGGTGGACACTACCCCCATGGCAGGCAGCTCGAGCCTTTTACAGGTGTCCCCCTCTCGTGGTGACTCCGGGCTCTAAACTGCTGCTGTTCCTTCGGGTGTAATTGTGGCCAGGAGACTTGGAAGCTCCTGCCTGCCTGTTTCTGCTGTGTGGCATACAGTACCGGCACAACCTCGGACTTCCGGAGTCCGGTTCCTTGCGCTTGATCCTGGAGGGAGCCCACTCGCAGCTCAACTCCAGTTTCTCTCTCCTCTGCTCCTTCTCCCCTCACTGAATCCTGCAATCTCCCCTCACTCCTTCTCCAGCCAGAATATATATAGGGAATCTACCCTGAAACCGGGTCTAGAGCTCCCCCTTCTGGCCTGGAGTCAGAAAAGTGTTGCATGTAAGTGTTACCTGTTAAGGGGATCTTTCTCACTTCCAGGCATGGCATCACCCTCCCCATGAGGAAGGCAATACCACTGTAACAACTGGATTCCTGTGGTGCCACAGGAGCATCTGTGGGGTGTGGAGGAAACAAGTCCAATCCACCAAGGTCCCTTCTCACAAACTTACAGGACTAAGAGGATATGTGGCTGATGTCCTTGCAGGTACCACAGGAACCTACAGAGATTATGTGGAGTCCATGCTATACAATATTAGGAGGGTGGATTTAAAGTTATGGCTGATGCTTGATGCTCATGGAGGACAACTGTGGCTCCAAAAGAAGCTCTCTATTATATAATGTACAGTAATAGTAATACTCACCGGCAGTGAGAAGAGATACAGAACTGATGATAACCAGGCTGATGTTGTGCTCCTGACAGAACTGCTTTAGGATTGCTGGGTTACTGGTTATCACCGCTGTGGGAGATAACACACAAGACATCAAGACGGTCATCAACATGTACCGTATATACTCGAGTATAAGCCGACCCGAGTATAAGCCGACCCACCTAATTTTGCCACAAAAAACTGGGAAAACTTAATGACTCGAGTATAAGCCTAGGGTGGGAAATGCAGCAGCTACCGGTAAATGTCAAAAATAAAAATAGATACCAATAAAAGTAAAATTAATTGAGACATCAGTAGGTTAAGTGTTTTTGAATATCCATATTGAATCAGGAGCCCCATATAATGCTCCATACAGTTCATGATGGGACCCATAAGATGCTCCATACAAAATACGCCCCATATAATGCTCCATAAATGCTGATTATGGCCCCAAAAGATGCTCCATACAGTCATTTGCCCCATGTAATGCTCCATAAATGCTGATTATGGCCCCATAAGATGCTCCATACAGACATTTGCCCCATGTAATGCTCCATAAAAGCTGATTATGGCTCCATAACATGCTCCATACAGTCATTTGGCCCATATGCTGTTGCTGCGTTAAAAAAAAAAAAAAAATCACACACTCACCTCTCGTCGCTCAGGCCCCCCGGCACATTCTATATTCACCTGCGTTCCACCGCCGCCAGCCGCCGCTACGTTCCCCGTCCACTGCACTGACTGCTCAGGCAGAGGGCGGCGCGCACTAATCGCGTCATCGTGCCCTCTGACCTGAGCGTCAGTGCAGAGGATGCAGAAGAGGCAGCGGCGGCTGGCGACGGTGGAACGGGGAGAAGGTTTGGTTATTTTAAATTTTGGTGGAAATTAAAAAAAATTGAAAAGAGGGGCATGCAATGTTATTCGGCCCCTTTAACTTAATACTTTGTTGCGCCACCTGCGATTACAGCTGCCAGTCGCTTGGGGTAGGTCTCTATCAGTTTTGTACATCGAGAGACTGAAATTCTTGCCCATTCTTCCTTGGCAAACAGCTCGAGCTCAGTGAGGTTTGATGGAGATCGTTTGTGAACAGCAGTTTTCAGCTCTTTCCACAGATCCTCGATTGGATTGAGGTCTGGACTCTGACTTGGCCATTCTAACACCTGGATACGTTTATTTGTCAACCATTCCATTGTAGATTTTGCTTTATGTTTGGGATCATTGTCTTGTTGGAAGACAAATCTCCGTCCCAGTCTCAGGTCTTTTGCAGACTCCAACAGGTTTTCTTCAAGAATGGTCCTGTATTTGGCTCCATCCATCTTCCCATCAATTTTAACCATCTTCCCTGTCCCTGCTGAAGAAAAGCAGGCCCAAACCATGATGCTGCCACCACCATGTTTGACAGTGGGGATGGTGTGTTCAGGGTGATGAGCTGTGTTGCTTTTACGCCAAACATATCATTTGGTATTGTTGCCAAAAAGTTCCATTTTGGTTTCATCTGAGCAGAGGACCTTCTTCCACATGTTTGGTGTGTCTCCCAGGTGGTTTGCTGCAAACTTTAAATGACACTTTTTATGGATATCTTTGAGAAATGGCTTTCTTCTTGCCACTCTTCCATAAAGGCCAGATTTGTGCAGTGTATAACTGATTGTTGTCCCATGGACAAACTGTCCCACCTCAGCTGTAGATCTCTGCTGTTCATCAAGAGTGATCATGGGTCTCTTGGCTGCATCTCTGATCAGTCTTCTCCTTGTTTGAGATGAAAGTTAGAGGGACGGCCGGGTCTTGGTAGATTTGCAGTGGTATGATACTCCTTCCATTTCAATAGGATCACTTGCACAGTGCTCCTTGGGATGTTTAAAGTTTTGGAAATTATTTTGTATCCAAATCCGGCTTTAAACTTCTCCACAACAGTATCACGGACCTGCCTGTTGTGTTCCTTGGTCTTCATGATGCTCTCTGTGCTTCAAACAGAACCCTGAGACTATCACAGAGCAGGTGCATTTATACGGAGACTTGATTACACACAGGTGGATTATATTTATCATCATTAGGCATTTAGGACAACATTGGATCATTCAGAGATCCACAATGAACTTCTGGAGTGAGTTTGCTGCACTGAAAGTAAAGGGGCCGAATAATATTGCACGCCCCACTTTTCAGTTTTTGAATTCCCACATAAATTTAAAATAACCAATAAATTTCGTTCAACTTCACAATTGTGTTCCACTTGTCGTTGATTCTTCCCTAAAAATTTACAATTGGTATCTTTATGTTTGAAGCATCATATGTGGGAAAAGGTTGAAAAGTTCCACGGGGGCGAATACTTTCGCAAGGCACTGTACCTGTATATATGTATACACATGTACATGTCCTCTAATGACACCATACTGTATATTATCTTTAATCTGGGGGGGGATCTATTGCACCCCTCTAGTGCTTCCTCATGCAGAAGACCAGCGTTCATTTACCTGATTTACATATCTTCCCACTGTTGGCCATTCCTTCAGTCCCCGGTGCACATAGAACCTGCTTTACATGAGCAGATTGTGCCACAGCCCAGCACAGTCTTTCCTCGGTCTCTCCACCGCCGATCACCAGAACTCTGTCAGTCATACTGTATCTCTGGAAATGAAAGTGCGTGCATAATAAGAGGTGGTTTATGCCCCATAGATGGAGATTAGGTAGTACAGGCAGGAGATGGGTACAGCGGCATTGTACAGATATAATGTAATGGGGGAGACCTCATTCCCCTTTGGACATTTAGGGAGAGCCATGTGTAGGACCTACTATGGTGACAATGAGTTCCTACAGCTCTGTACTGTATTATGTGACCTGTTATATGTTGCCCTCACATGGCGTTGTGACTGATGGCCACAAATTTTTTGTTATAGGTTTTATATAAATCTGACAGAAGTCCGGTAATAAGATCTTATATGATATTATATGATAAGAGATGAAGTTGGAGGCATTAGAAGCACCGGGTGGTCGAACAGATCACAGCTCATGGAAGATGTCAACAATCCCACCAATATGATGACAGCAGGAAAATTAAGTAATGTTCCCTGCCATGAAAAGTTCCTCCAAAAAGATTCCTTGGCACATATGAAAAGACCATTATTAAAGACTTTAATTGGGGGTCCTGTCGAAGCTATTGCATTGGGGCCCAAAAGCTTAAGGTTACACCAATGAACATAGCTATGGCAAAGAGCGGTGGAATTGCTGGACTGCAGTTGTCTGAACAACCAATTGTCAAGATTGTGAATATCTGAAGATCCTGGACGCCAATATGAATTTTGTTACTAAGACCTCCAACTATAAGATGAGACTATTGGGCTTCCACAGGTACCGGGATCCAAGTGTAACAGCAACCTGTGCACCTCCAAAAGTTACAACCCTGGTATCAGACACTTTGGTGCATCTGTGACTATTTTGAGGCTTTCATATAGGGCACTTTAAGTGCAACGCCGGCAGATCAACATGTAAATGGCTCAAAAAGTACTGTGAGCACTCCGAAAAACCCTGAACTTTTATGAAGGGTTTGCTCAAACTCTATACCCTGAAGTTCATTTCACAAGATTATAGCAGCAAAATCTGGACTGTTGGTCAAGCACAACATATGTTCCAAAGGAGCCATAGATAATCCTCCAGCAAACTGTGCAGAAGTCGTATCTGGAAGATGGCTGTATTGTTGTGATCCGCTTTTTGGCTCCCCTAGTGGTGGCTGGTGGTACTGGAGACTTGTGTGTTCTTTTCTGCCTCAGCTCACCTGCTTCCATCAGTTTTGGGAGTTCCCTATTTAGCCTTGCTCTCCAGTCACTTCCTTGCCGGTCATCATTGTAACCTGAGTCTTTCAGTTGCATGTTCCTGCTACCAGTCTGCTGATCAGCTAAGTGGACTCTTGTCCTTTTTGTTTTGTATTTTTTGTCCAGTTTACAGTTTGTCATTTCCTGTTACTGGAAGCTCTTGTGGACTGAAATTGCCACTCCTGTGTCATGAGTTGACACAGGAGTCTTAAAGTAATTTCAGGATGGGTTTTTGAAAGGGTTTTTCAGCTGACAGTGAAGTCCTCTTTTGTATCCTTCCTCTATCTAGTAAGTGGACCTCGCTTTGCTAAATCTACCTTCATACTGTGTATGTCTTTTCCTCTGAACTCACCGTTAATATATGTGGGGGCTACTATCATCTTTGGGGAATTTCACTAGAGGTAAGCCAGGTCTGTTCCTTCCTCTTCCAGGCGTAGTTAGTTCTCCGGCTGGCGCATGGCATCTAGGCAGCCGTAGGAATGCTTCCTGGCTACTGTTAGTTGTGTGGTAGATTTAGGTCACGGTCAGCTTGAGTTTCCATCACCCGAGGGCTAGTCTGTTATTTTGTGTTTCTGATGTTCCCATGCCATTGGGGAATCATGACAGTATGACCGGCCACTGTTAAAGTAATTGGCAGAAGAAAGGAGAGTAAAAGAAGTCTGTAGATTTTTTTTTTTCTTTTCCTCACATGTTTGCTACTTAGTTGGCTCAGTTGTATTTCTGCTCTATTTACAGCCTTGCCTTTCTCTCCTTCTAATCCTTGAATGGCTCTGATCTCTCCAGTTTAAGAATGGACCCTGTCAAGGTTCGGGCTATTTGTGACTGGACGCAGCCTACTTCTCTAAAGGGTCTTCAGAAGTTCTTGGGCTTTGCTAATTTTTATCGTCGATTTATAACTGTTTTTTCTGGTGTTGCTAAGCCTCTTACGGATTTGACTAAGAAGGGTGCTGATGTTGCCAATTGGTCCTCTGCCGCTGTGGAGGCCTTTCGGGAACTTAAGCGCCGCTTTTCGTCTGCCCCTGTGTTGCGCCAGCCTGATGTCTCTCTCCCCTTTCAGGTTGAGGTCGATGCTTCCGAGATCGGAGCGGGGGCGGTTTTGTCGCAGAAAAGTTCCGATTGCTCAGTGATGAGACCTTGTGCGTTCTTTTCTCGAAAATTTTCTGCCGCCGAAAGAAATTATGATGTCGGTAATCGGGAGCTTTTGGCCATGAAGTGGGCATTTGAGGAGTGGCGTCATTGGCTTGAGGGTGCTAGACATCAGGTGGTGGTTTTGACTGATCACAAGAATCTGATTTATCTTGAGTCTGCCAGGCGCCTGAATCCTAGACAGGCGCGCTGGTCGTTGTTTTTCTCTCGGTTTAATTTTGTGGTCTCATATCTACCAGGTTCTAAGAATGTGAAGGCAGATGCCCTTTCTAGGAGTTTTGAGCCTGATTCCCCTGGTGATTCGGAACCTACAGGTATCCTTAAGGATGGGGTGATATTGTCCGCTATTTCCCCAGATCTGCGACGTGCTTTGCAAGAGTTTCAGGCGGATAGACCTGATCGCTGTCCACCTGGTAGACTGTTTGTTCCTGATGATTGGACCAGTAGAGTCATCTCGGAGGTTCATTCTTCTACGCTGGCGGGTCATCCTGGAATTTTTGGTACCAGGGATTTGGTGGCTAGATCCTTCTGGTGGCCATCTCTGTCTCGAGATGTGCGTGTTTTTGTGCAGTCTTGTGATGTGTGTGCTCGGGCCAAGCCTTGTTGTTCTAGGGCTAGCGGGTTGTTGTTGCCCTTGCCTATTCCGAAGAGGCCTTGGACGCACATCTCGATGGACTTTATTTCTGATCTTCCTGTCTCTCAGAGGATGTCTGTTATCTGGGTGGTGTGTGACCGTTTTTCTAAGATGGTTCATTTGGTGCCATTGCCGAAGTTGCCTTCCTCGTCTGAGTTGGTTCCTTTGTTTTTTCAAAATGTGGTTCGCTTGCATGGTATTCCTGAAAATATCGTTTCTGATAGGGGTACCCAGTTCGTTTCTAGATTTTGGCGGGCATTCTGTGCCAGGTTGGGCATTGATTTGTCTTTTTCGTCTGCCTTCCATCCTCAGACTAATGGCCAGACGGAGCGAACTAATCAGACTTTGGAGACGTATTTGAGGTGTTTTGTGTCTGCGGATCAGGATGATTGGGTTGCCTTTTTGCCGTTGGCGGAGTTTGCTCTTAATAATCGGGCTAGTTCGGCCACTTTGGTTTCCCCTTTCTTTTGCAATTCGGGGTTTCATCCCCGTTTTTCTTCTGGTCAGGCGGAGTCTTCGGATTGTCCTGGAGTAGATGCTGTGGTGGATCGGTTGTATCGGATTTGGGAACAAGTGGTGGACAATTTGAATTTGTCCCAGGAGAGGACTCAGCGGTTTGCTAACCGCCAGCGTCGGGTTGGTCCTCGCCTTCGTGTTGGGGACTTGGTGTGGTTGTCTTCCCGTTTTGTCCCAATGAGGGTTTCTTCTCCTAAATTTAAGCCTCGGTTCATCGGTCCCTATAGGATTTTGGAGATTATTAACCCTGTTTCCTTTCGTTTGGACCTCCCGGCATCTTTCGCTATCCATAATGTGTTCCATCGGTCGTTGTTGCGGAGATACGAGGTGCCGGTGGTTCCTTCTGCTGAGCCTCCTGCTCCTGTGCTGGTTGAGGGTGAATTGGAGTATGTTATAGAGAAGATCTTGGACTCCCGTATTTCCAGGCGGAGACTCCAGTATCTGGTTAAATGGAAGGGCTATGGTCAGGAAGATAATTCTTGGGTAACTGCCTCTGATGTTCATGCCTCGGATTTGGTTTGTGCCTTTCATAGGGCTCATCCAGGTTGCCCTGGCGGTTCTTGTGAGGGTTCGGTGCCCCCTCCTTAAAGGGGGGGTACTGTTGTGATCCGCTTTTTGGCTCCCCTAGTGGTGGCTGGTGGTACTGGAGACTTGTGTGTTCTTTTCTGCCTCAGCTCACCTGCTTCCATCAGTTTTGGGAGTTCCCTATTTAGCCTTGCTCTCCAGTCACTTCCTTGCCGGTCATCATTGTAACCTGAGTCTTTCAGTTGCATGTTCCTGCTACCAGTCTGCTGATCAGCTAAGTGGACTCTTGTCCTTTTTGTTTTGTATTTTTTGTCCAGTTTACAGTTTGTCATTTCCTGTTACTGGAAGCTCTTGTGGACTGAAATTGCCACTCCTGTGTCATGAGTTGACACAGGAGTCTTAAAGTAATTTCAGGATGGGTTTTTGAAAGGGTTTTTCAGCTGACCGTGAAGTCCTCTTTTGTATCCTTCCTCTATCTAGTAAGTGGACCTCGCTTTGCTAAATCTACCTTCATACTGTGTATGTCTTTTCCTCTGAACTCACCGTTAATATATGTGGGGGCTACTATCATCTTTGGGGAATTTCACTAGAGGTAAGCCAGGTCTGTTCCTTCCTCTTCCAGGCGTAGTTAGTTCTCCGGCTGGCGCATGGCATCTAGGCAGCCGTAGGAATGCTTCCTGGCTACTGTTAGTTGTGTGGTAGATTTAGGTCACGGTCAGCTTGAGTTTCCATCACCCGAGGGCTAGTCTGTTATTTTGTGTTTCTGATGTTCCCATGCCATTGGGGAATCATGACACTGTATGATGTGTGTGAAGACGATTATCCATCTTCATATATCCCCGGTATATTGAGACTCTAGCATCACCCAGGAAAGCACAATGAAGAAGAGCGCCCCTAGTGGCCAAATGATTAATTATATTTTCTGACACTGGCAGCCAGTGTAGTAAATCAGCAGGACATTTTAGTTCTGCATCTCATTTTCATGTTCTCATATGTCACAGTCATGTTTGACCTTTATTGATTACATAATTGACCTTTCTGCTTTCTCCCAATTTTCTCCATGGCCCGTTCCACCGGAACCATTTTCGATAAATTATTTTATGCTTTTTCAATTCAGAATGCATTGTACCAAGAGAGAATTTCCTATTTACAGTAAAGGAAATCATCAGGGAACCTGTGAGCAGGATTGTGCACCGTAACCTACAGAAAGTGTCAGGTTGGCGCCGTTATATTGGTTAAAATGATACCTGGTGATGAAATCTGTCTTGTGGTTGTTGTTTAATCTTTAGTTGCAGTTTTCAGCTCCAGGGCGGCCTGTGGGCAGGGCTGTGGGCGGTGCTTCATGTGGTGCTCTGCTGACATATGCATCTCTCACTGACCTGCCCCCTATTTTACATACTGAATATACTTTTATTTAAAGAAATATTGACCCCTTAACGATCAGATGTATTTTTGGTTTTGCATTTTCATTTTTTTTCTCCCCTTCTTCTCTGAGCCATAACTTTTTTATTTTTTGGTCAATATGGCCATGTGAGGGCTTGTTTTTTGCGAGCTGTACTTTTGAACAACGCCATTGGTTTTAACATATCGTGTACTAGAAAATGGAAAAAAATTCCAAATGTGGTGAAATTGCAAAAATAAGTGCAATCCCACAGTTGTTCTTTGTTTTGCTTTTTTACCATGTTCACTAAATTCTAAAACTGACCTGCCATTATGATTCTCCATGTCATTACGGGTTCATAGACATCAAATATGTCTAGATTCTTTTTTATCTAAGTGGTGATAAAAATTCCAAACTTTGTTAAAAAAATAATAATAATTGCGCCATTATCCGATACCTGTAGTGTCTCCATTTTTTTCAGCATTTGACAGCGGCATTTAATGGGTTAATAGATGCGGGTGGATCGCGATTCCACCCACGGCTGTTCCAAGCACATGTCAGCTGTTCAAAACAGCTGGCATGTGCCGGGTAAGATGTAGGCTCACCACCGGAGCTCAGATCTAAGGCCATGTGCACACGTTCAGTATTTTTCGCGTTTTTTTCGCGTTTTTTTGCTATAAAAACGTGATAAAACCGCGGAAAAAAACGCTTACATATGCCTCCCATTATTTTCAGTGTATTCCGCATATCTTGTGCAAATGTTGCATTTTTTTCCGCGAAAAAATCGCATCGCGGAAAAAAAAGCAACATGATCATTAAATTTGCGGAATTGCGGGGATTCCGCACACCTAGGAATGCATTGATCTGCTTACTTCCCGCATGGGGCTGTGCCCACCATGCGGGAAGTAATCAGATCATGTGCGGTTGGTACCCAGGGTGGAGGAGAGAAGACTCTCCTCCACGGACTGGGCACCATATAATTGGTAAAAAAAAAGAATTAAAATAAAAAATAGTGATATACTCACCTTCGATGGCCCCGGAGTCTTCCCGCCTCTCATCGGTGCACGCTGCCGCTTCCGTTCCTATAGATGGTGTGTGTGAAGGACCTGCGATGACGTCGTGGTCTTGTGATTGGTCGCGTGACCGCTCATGTGACCGCTCATGTGACCGCGACGTCATCGAAGGTCCTGCACACACCATCTATAGGAACGGAAGCCGCTGAGGAGATCGGCTGTCTGCAGGTGAGTATAACCATTTTTGTTATTTTTTTTATTATTTTTAACATTCTATCTTTTACTATTGATGCTGCATAGGCTGCATCTATAGTAAAAAGTTGGTCACACTTGTCAAACACTATGTTGGACAAGTGTGACCAACCTGTCAATCAGTTTTCCAAGCGATGCTACAGATCGCTTGGAAAACTTTAGCATTCTGCAAGCTAATTACGCTTGCAAAATGCTAAAAAAATCGCGAAAAAAACGGGAAAAAAACGCAAAAAGAAACATGCGGATTTCTGGCAGAAAATTTCTGTTTTTCTTCAGGAAATTTCTGCAAGAAATCCTGATGTGTGCACGTACCCTAAGGGAGGGTGTTTGACATCGGCATACATTTACTTCTGATGTTGGAAAGGGGTTAATCACGCAGGCGGCGGCTGCACCAGCGCTGTAGCATAATGCAATGCATAATATGCTTATATTCACTGTATTTAGGCATTTTGTTTTGCTGGAAAAAAAAATATTTTAATCAAAATGGTGCCGTTCTAACTTCTAACTGCCATCGTCTGATCGTCTGACCCCCACTCTATTGTGGTATCTCCATGACATCCCCTTTCTTATTTGCACATCTGTATGCCACAATAAGGCCGGCGTCTCACTTAACGTATGCAAAAAAAGAGTCGCACAAGTGTTTCTCTGTATGGTCATCCGTGTGTAATGCGTTTGCAATGCGATGATGCGATTTTGTCCCACCCATGTATCCGTATGACATCCGTATGACTTTACATTTCTCACTGATTTTCCCCATTGAACTACATTGCCGAATGGGCTGAAATGAGGAAAATATGTGCGTATTTCTCGCAAGCTACATGGATGATCCGTGTGTTGTCCGAGTTTTTCTGCACTCAAAGACTTGCATTGGCGAGACTCAGACGATATATGCATAGAATCGCAGCATGCTGCATTTTTACACGCACGTTGAATACGTCTGAGAAAAAATACAGTGATGTGAGCTGCCCCATAGATTAACACTGGTCCGAGCGCTATGTGATGTTTTCTCACATAGCACTCACCCGTATTCTACAGTAGCGTGACTCCGGCCCAATACAAAAATGTGCACGAGCAATAGCAGATATTGGGGGAGGGGAGTGTAATTCTGAGGAGAGCATACAACCAAGGAGACATCAAACTACACCTTCAGAGATTATCAATCAGTGACGTATGACCTTATGCACTCACCACCATATCTGTCCCCATACACAGAGCCTGTGGCTCTATCGTGCCCCGTATACAGTGCTCGCTATACAGTACCCCAACCATAGCAGTAATAGACACAGAAGCAAATAATATTACTTACAGTCAGATGCTGCTCAGTCGTCCTACTCTAAGGATTCAGTCGAGGGATCTGAGTGTCCCGCATTGGACTCTATTACATGGCTGGAATTACGGTACACTGAGTGATATCACCAATCAGAAGGACAAGCGGATCATTAATTATAATTGTCCGACCTCTGAATTTACATTCAGTGATCTTTAGGATGAGACAAGAAGCATTAGCCAGTGATATAATGGGCAGTTACCCTGGTTAAACATGACTGGTTACAGCCACTCTCATCTCTGACTATTAGATGAGGGTCCTGAGTACAAGACCCTACCTCTGTTAACTAAGAATACGCTAATAAGTTAGCTATATGGTCACTACTATGTTCATAACTTTGTATAAATCAAAAGTACAAGCGAATATAAGAAACATAATATTTCTTATTAGTGAAATATGCTTCTGTGAAGGATGACACCAGAGAGATCCCACAGAATCCCACTGCTGCCACCACTTGTGAAGGATCCGCACCTCGCCACCACACCTGACTTCAATATTACGTCAGTGGGATCACGTGGTAAGGTCATCCCACTTGCCAATGTGACATTCCCCACCCCTGGGGGGCACGTAAGGTCATATTGCCACAGTTTTACACAGAAACGCCCTGTTCACACGGGTCTAGGGAGGCACAGGGAGTGAGAGGATGTGGCCCACGACAGTCACTGACGTGACATCACACTCACTCACAACCCTGACAGGCTGAGAGGTCCCTTTCGCTAGCACTAGTGAAACAGAGCACTGCCAGCCCGGTAGAACTGCCACCAGTTCTTCGTTTGATATAAGCCCAATCCGTTAATGGGAATTATATCAGGCCAGAAACCAGCCCCGGTAGCATGGAAAATTAAACCAAGAAATGGTCGTGTAGATTTGTGGATCGGGATAAAAGAGCAGCCCAATGTTAAATTTTAGATTTAATCGCCTTAAGGGCACATTAGACAATAAACTATATACACAATGCTTATACATATACAATGGTCAGATATGTAAATACAAGTGAAGAGTGATATTAAGAGTCAGTCAGATGAAAGGCCTGGCTTGCAGGGGAGGGGCTGCCACATGGGAGGCTTGTGGTCCCCTCTGTTGCTTGACTTCTCCCCACATGATATGTCGATGCAACCTCCATAGAGAAAAAGCACTAGGCCATGCTTTACACAAGCATTTAACCCCTCTGGGTCACTCCCTTGTTACCCTCTGAGCTGAACTTAAATCCCCTCCCCTTGCCCTTGCAGCTGCAAAACTCCAAAACCTATGAAAGATCATAACTCCTTTCTGGGCAGTCCTAGAGCGGCAGTTCTGGTGCCATCGGATCCGGATGGGCTTCTGCTATGCTTTAAATAGCTTTACTACTTGGCTTCTAGTAGCTGTTCTATGTATCTCCATACCTCTAGGTGCTAGAAAGGATCAAGACTCTTGAATGCATTTGGTCCGGTACAGATTTTTTGGAAATAAACATGATGTATGGCTAGGACATATAGCATCTCCATAACTCCTCATGGAATCATAGCTGACTGTTTAAAAAAGCAATTTTGACTGCATGGTCTCCACCTGGCAGCAAGCCTTTTGTTCTGCTCTGAGCTGGTCAAGGTGTGAGGTCTGAACTCACAGGCCTATGACTCTTGACCCCCCTGCTGTTTGGTGTACTGTTACAACTACACACTGAAGGGGTTTATAGAATCCCATGCCAAATAGGATACATATGATTGACATGGAATTATATCTCCAATATTCTTCAAAGCCCCTTCCTCCACTTATGAGCCACCTCTTCTCTTTTTATCGGTTTCCTAATGTCATAATTTACCCTGAGAAGGAGTGTACAGCACACCGTATTCTGCTGTTCTTATAGCATTACAGGCAGGCCCGAACTAGGACTGAAATTTAGCCCTTGCATTTGAGAACAAAAAGGCCCAGCTGCAATTAAAAGTAAAGGAAACACAAGAGAGGATCTGGCATGGCTAGGCCTCATTCCTCTTTGGGCCTCGGAAGGGACTCAAATCACAATCTTGAGTGGCCTTTCTCCAAAATCAGGTCCCTAAAAATGCTGTCTGTCTCGTAAAAAATCCATAGGGGAAGCCATATTGGTGCATTATGTAGTAAATAAAGCATCTGTGGCATAAAGATCATCCTAATTAAATTGTCCCTACCCACCACCGATAGAGGTCATTTACACCAGACAGTTATTTAGTCTAAAATTTACAGTGCCTTGCGAAAGTATTCGGCTCCCTGGAACTTTTCAACCTTTTCCCACATATCATGCTTCAAACATAAAGATACCAAATGTAAATTTTTGGTGAAGAATCAACAACAAGTGGAACACAATTGTGAAGTTGAACGAAATTTATTGATTATTTTAAATTTTTGTGGAAATCCAAAAACTGAAAAGTGGGGCGTGCAATATTATTTGGCCCCTTTACTTTCAGTGCAGCAAACTCACTCCAGAAGTTCATTGTGGATCTCTGAATGATCCAATGTTGTCCTAATTGCCTAATGATGATAAATATAATCCACCTGTGTGTAATCAAGCCTCCGTATAAATACACCTGCTCTGTGATAGTCTCAGGGTTCTGTTTGAAGCACAGAGAGCATTATGAAGACCAAGGAACACAACAGGCAGGTCCGTGATACTGTTGTGGAGAAGTTTAAAGCCGGATTTGGATACAAAATAATTTCCAAAACTTTAAACATCCCAAGGAGCACTGTGCAAGCGATCATATTGAAATGGAAGGAGTATCATACCACTGCAAATCTACCAAGACCTGGCTGTCCCTCTAAACCTTCATCTCAAACAAGGAGAAGACTGATCAGAGATGCAGCCAAGAGACCCATGATCACTCTGGATGAACTGCAGAGATCTACAGCTGAGGTGGGACAGTCTGTCCATAGGACAACAATCAATTGTACACTGCACAAATCTGGCCTTTATGGAAGAGTGGCAAGAAGAAAGCCATTCCTCAAAGATATCCATAATAAGTGTTGTTTAAAGTTTGCAAAAAGCTACCTGGGAGACACACCAAACATGTGGAAGAAGGTGCTCGGGTCAGATGAAACTAAAATCGAACTTTTTGGCAACAATGCCTAACGATATGTTTGGCGTAAAGGCAACACAGCTCATCACCCTGAACACACCATCCCCACTGTCAAACATGGTGGTGGCAGCATCATGGTTTGGGCCTGCTTTTCTTTAGCAGGGACAGGGAACAGGGCCGGCTCCAGGTTTTTGTGGGCCCCGGGCAAAAGAGTCTCAGTGGGCCCACATACCACGATTCATGATGTACAAATACGGAGGAGAAATATAGATATACTACACAGGGCCTAGCCTTCCCCTTCGTCCTTCACATAGGCAGATCTGCACACACAAAATACGCAGACATGCACACACACACAATACGCAGACATGTACACATACAATACATAAATATACCCATACATACAGTAAGCAGACATGCACACACACAGTACGCAGACATGTACACACACAGTACGCAGACATGTACACACAGTACGCAGACATGCACACACACAGTACGCAGACATGCACACACACAGTACGCAGACATGCACAGCACACATACAGTAAAATACACAGATATACACATACAATACGCAGACATGCACACACACACAAAACGCAGATATAGTTGGAGCGCCCCCACTGCCGCAGGGCCGAGGGGTACCCGGTACCGGGCCTCTCTGTCTCAGTTCTGGGGTTGTCACGGTGGCTAGGCCCGGTCCGTGACCCTGCTGAGGGGTGTCCAGGGAAAGTTGAGAATGTGAGGATGTTGTGATGTGGTGTAGGTCGCGGTGAATAACGAGGACACCAGGTTGCAGTCTCTTTACCTCTTTACTGAAGGCTTCAGGATCCTCAGTCCGGAATACGGTTAACCGGGCTGCATGAGTCCAGCCGGTCCGATGGCACCTCCAGAGTTCCCTTTGCAGGTGGAAATCGGTGCCTACCTTCTAGCGCGTGTGTTGTAGTCCTTCCCTGCTGTGCTTACGGGATAGTCCTCACAACTGTTGTGTCTGTTTCTGAAGTTCCCTCACAACTCGATTATGATGTTCTGTTTCGTCCCCCAGATGATATGGCTAGGACGCACCCGTATGACGGGTAGGCTCGGAGCTCTTCCGGGACCCTAGTGTCGCCCCTCTCCAAATGTTGCCCCCTATGTCTTCTTAGGTGATTTTGGGTGAGACAGCCCGCCTATAACTGACTGTCCTGCCGTAGGTTTGAAGTAAGGCCTGGAGCTCAATACTTCCTTGGCGTTCCGGCCACCAGCAGGATCCCACCCCTGACAAGGACCCCCCTGAATCTTCCCCTGCAACACCCTCTGCCACAGGATGTTGCTTGGTTCCAACCCAGTCAGCTTCTGACTAACTTCCTATCTAACCCCCAGTTTTACCAGATTGTGAGGAGTGGCCTAATACATAGCACCCTTAGCTCCCCCTGGAGGCCAGACCGTGAAGTGTATTGGTGTCTGTGATACCTGGTCAGGTGAACTCCTTCAGTGCCATCAGACGTACCATAGCCCCCCTTAGCGGCGGAGCATCAGTACTGCAACGACCAGGACTCTGGGGCGCTGCACTTCCCCCCGGCTAAATCCAGTATTCCTGGACTGGGAAGAAAACAACAATACATGTCAGCAAAAAGACATACAATTTTTGAAATGCAACAATAAGTAATTTGAACAGAGCTTCCCTTTCTGGGAGGTGAGGACACTTGAGCGTTACAAACATGGTTAAATATTTTAAATAACATACTATAAATAACTTCTCTTACCCAACCGGGTATTCTACTTAGTGCAATTTCTGAACAATAATTTAACATTGCCTTTAAGGACGTATGAGCTGAATCCACTAAAGACCTTCTTATAAAACGCTATAAGGCTAATCAACTTTTCTTCATTTTCCACCTTTACATCTGCAGGACCGCCTGTCTATCTGCCCCAGGCCTACTGCCTCTCGCTCTGTTGCAGGACCGCCCCTTCTCGCCCGGGCCTACTGCCTTTCTGCTACTATACACAGTATAGATCTTATCATCCTTCTCTCAGTTCAAGATCGCTGAGCCATCTCTGTATGGCTCCTAGGAGGACTCACCGACTAACCCCATACGGGTTCACTTCCTGTCCTCATTCTCTAACACATTATTAAGCATTTCTTACAATTAACTAGCTTTCTACATATAACTTTGACATGTAAGCATTATTCGACTTTAAGTGCTATTGGTGAACGTCCCCTTTAAGAAGGGACCAAGTCTCTCGGAGGTAGTGCAACTTCTCAAGCTGCAGGTTCGTATACAGCAAGGAGTCCGGTGCTGTTTCCAAGAACAGTTTCTTTGCAAAGAGTCCTTTTCTTTGTACAACCAGTAGAGGGCACCTTTAAGAAGGTGCAAACTATTTACAATAAGTTTGTAATCATGCAGTGTTCATGATCCAGCAGTTCTTTTCAACAATGATGAACGAGAAACAAAAGCAAAAAGACAAAAGTAGGGATCCCGGGTAAACTAAGGGATCCCTTTAAGAGTTAACCCTAATCGGGTTGTAGCTGCAAGAAGACACATAGAAGGACGGACAGTTAACTATATAAAAATGATGAAGCATTCTTGCTTACTCAGTTTCTGGCTGAGCAGGAGGCGACCTCCTTCTCCCAGACAGGGGTCTGGGTGGCCACCGTATTGGTTTCAACGCCAGCTGGGGCACCAGCTACCACTGCGTCCAAGCTCCCGGCCACTACAGCGGCGGTGGTAGTAACAGTGCAGGTTGTGGTCTTCACCACAGTGCAAGTTGGAGTAACCACCGTGGTCTTTGTAGTGACGGTGGATCGGTCGCAGGAGGGCATCTTCACCACCGGGGGCTGTTTTGCGGGCACCTTGGTTGGGGGTGTCGTGGGCTTTTTCTTATGGACGTTCAAAGCGAACTACCCCTTTTCCCCAAGGTGCCGGGTGTAGGTGACTTCGTCCCCCGGGTAGAGGTCCTGGTCCGGATGACCCTCCCTCAGGTGAGACTCGACATCCCTCCGGTTGACAAACACTTCCGCGTACCGGCCCGGCTCTTTAATGAAGCCCCAGCCTCTGCGGAGCTTGAAGGCAATGACGGTGCCCTGCCTGCGTGGGACCTGGTGAGCGGTGGGGTCCTTGCGGGCCCGGTCCTTGACAGCCAAGTCCTTTTGATGGTGGGCCTCCATCCCGGCCCGGTACGCCTCCTCCTTCTTTTCCCACTGCTGTTCTAGCTGGGCCTGGTATTCCTCCCAGCTAAGGGCCTGTACCATTTCACCCTCCTGGGTCGCCACCCCGGGGAACCCCATAAAGTTGGCCCCGGGGTTCACCCAGCGGCATACCGTGCGCTTCGCATAGACTGCGCACGGCAGGGTGACTGGTGAGATCGGGGGCTTCAGGAGGTGCTCCATACCTGTGGCCTGGTCCCAGGGAAGGAGGCACTGGAGCCGATAGGTCCCAGGGGGAGGTGACGCTGCCACGGGGCCTATCAGCAGGTCCGCTGCTAACGGGGCAGGGTCGGTGGGCTTATCAGCCGGTGCAGCGTCCTCCCCCGCGGCGGATCCCACTGGCGGTGCCATCGGTGGAGATGTCGGCAGCAAGTCGATCAGCGGTGTGGGAACCGAGGTCGGGGATCCTTCCGCCGTCACCTCCTGGGGTGCGGCCTTGGCCTCCATCCGCAGCTGGAGAAGCTGTTCAATTAAGTCCTCCATCTCAAGTTGCAGGAGACCCACTTCAGCTGTGGAGACGAGACCGCTACACTCCTCCGGGTAGCTGGGGGAGTTTTCCACTTCAACCCCACACTCTGGGTCTGAGCGGTCGGCCATTGCATCCTCCACGTGGGTCACTTCCTGGTCTTTTTCCCGCGCTCTCCTTCGTGGGCGGTTTCGCTTTCTCTGTCTCCGCCCACCATTGAGAATCAGGAGGCGGATCTCGGCTGCTGACGGACACGTCCTCAAGGTACAGAAATATTTAGACTGGGCGGCCATTGTCTTTCGCGCTCTTCAGCTTGTCTACGCGCACTTCCACGCCCTTCTTCTTCTGCGCTCTCCTTAGCGCTGTAATGGCGGCGGTTTTGTCGGGAACTTTTGGCGGCAAGTGGCAATACACAGTCTTTGCAATAAGTCACAGTCCAAGCACAATAAATCACAGTTCCAAGGAACACATGACCTGATTCTTCAGGCTTAAGTAGATCCTGTTCGTGACGCCAAGTTGGAGCGCCCCCACTGCCGCATGGCCGAGGGGTACCTGGAACCGGGCCTCTCTGTCTCAGTTCTGGGGTTGTCACGGTGGCTAGGCCCGGTCCGTGACCCTGCTGAGGGGCGTCCAGGGAAAGTTGAGAATGTGAGGATGTTGTGATGTGGTGTAGGTTGCCGTGAATAACGAGGACACCAGGTTGCAGTCTCTTTACCTCTTTACTGAAGGCTTCAGGATCCTCAGTCCGGAATACGGTTAACCGGGCTGCGTGAGTTCAGCCGGTCCGATGGCACCTCCAGAGTTCCCTTTGCAGGTGGAAATCGGTGCCTACCTTCTAGCGCTTGTGTGTTGTAGTCCTTCCCTGCTGTGCTGACGGGATAGTCCTCACAACTGTTGTGTCTGTTTCTGAAGTTCCCTCACAACTCGATTATGATGTTCTGTTTCGTCCCCCAGATGATATGGCTAGGACGCACCCGTATGACGGGTAGGCTCGGAGCTCTTCCGGGACCCTAGTGTCGCCCCTCTCCAAATGTTGCCCCCTATGTCTTCTTAGGTGATTTTGGGTGAGACAGCCCGCCTATAACTGACTGTCCTGCCGTAGGTTTGAAGTAAGGCCTGGAGCTCAATACTTCCTCGGCGTTCCGGCCACCGGCTACGCGCCTCAGTAGGATGTTGCCTCGTCTTGCAGCACGACTCCTACTGGTGTTTCTCCTTGTTGCGTTGATCTCGTTTCTCACTCAGCACAATAAACCTCGCTTCTTGTCCTTTCTTGGGGTACAGCCGCGATGAAGTGCAGGCGCGGTCCCGTAACGTTCTTTCTGTTTGCTAGGCCTCTGTCAGGATCCCACCCCTGACAGGGACCCCCCTGAATCTTCCCCTGCAACACCCTCTGCCACAGGATGTTGTCTGGTTCCAACCCAGTCAGCTTCTGACTAACTTCCTATCTAACCCCCAGTTTTACCAGATTGTGAGGAGTGGCCTAATAAATAGCACCCTTAGCTCCCCCTGGAGGCCAGACCGTGAAGTGTATTGGTGTCTGCGATACCTGGTCAGGTGAACTCCTTCAGTGCCATCAGACGTACCATAGCCCCCCTTAGCGGCGGAGCATCAGTACTGCAACGACCAGGACTCTGGGGCGCTGCATGTACATACATATATTTGAAGACAAATACACAAAAATACATAAATATATACAGTCATACACACTGATATACACACAGATATACACATCATACATGCATACACAGACACAAGCCTCACTCACCTCCCCCTGGCTTGTCGCTCATCAGGCTGCTCTGGCATGTGGCTATGGAGGGCGTCGCTGCTTGATGGCCGTCAGACATGGCCGCACACAGTGCACTCTGCAGCTGTGTCTGCTACTAAATGATGCGGTCGGGCGGCACTGTGCCTTTAACTTTCCTTGTGTGTCTGCCCGGCCGCGTCATTACTTCAGCTGCCAGAGTGCACTGTGCGCGACCATGTTTGTTTAAGTGACGGCTGAGCTCAAGTAGTGCCAAAGCTGCTGGGGAAGCGGCCAGGTCTCCCTGGTGTCCCGGCCACCAGTGGGCCCCCCATTTGTTCAGGGCCCCGGCATTTGCACGGGTATGCCGGGTGCTGACGCCGGCCCTCACAGGGAAGATGGTTAAAATTGATGGGAAGATGGATGGAGCCAAATACATGACCATTCTTGAAGAAAACCTGTTGGAGTCTGCAAAAGACCTGAGACTGGGACGGAGATTTGTCTTCCAACAAGACAATGATCCCAAACATAAAGCAAAATCTACAATGGAATGGTTCACAAATAAACGTATCCAGGTGTTAGAATGGCCAAGTCAAAGTCCAGACCTCAGTCCAAATCGAGAATCTGTGGAAAGAGCTGAAAACTGCTGTTCACAAACGATCTCCATCAAACCTCACTGAGCTCGAGTTGTTTGCCAAGGAAGAATGGGCAAGAATTTCAGTCTCTCGATGTACAAAACTGATAGAGACATACCCCAAGCTGACTGGCAGCTGTAATCGCAGCAAAAGGTGGCGCAACAAAGTATTAAGATAAAGGGGCCAAATAATATTGCACGCCCCACTTTTCAGTTTTTGAATTTCCACAAAAATTTAAAATAACCAATAAATTTTGTTCAACTTTACAATTGTGTTCCACTTGTTGTTGATTCTTCACCAAAAATTTACATTTGGTATCTTTATGTTTGAAGCATGATTTGTGGGAAAAGGTTGAAAAGTTCCAGGGGGCCGAATACTTTCTCAAGGCACTGTAATAGGTTGGCAATCAGTGCTGCCTCCTGTGCTATAAGGATGCAGGACTGTGTCTGCCTACAGGACCACAGCTCTGCAACCATCGCCTTGTGTCTGTATGCTTGTGCCAAGCCTGCCATTGCCATTAATGACCCTTGTTCTGGATTCTGTGAGGTTTTTGTATGTGCGGTGATGGCGCTGACATCCTTGAATTTGGACAATTTTTTTTTCTATTTCTCTAAATTAAAATGTCCACTATTGTCCTCATTTTTACAGTATAGATATAAATCTGTATGAAACAGATTTATTCCTAACGATTTAAAAAAATTTACTATGGGGGGGAAGGGGGGTGCCGTTCTGCACTTCGCCTCGGGTAGCACAGAAGCTAGGTTCATCCCTGAGCACAGGCAATTATTTATTCAGACGCACACCATAGGAGATATCTTTATTTATGGGACAGTATAATGATACTTTTATTTTTAAGGGCACTGTGTCGGGAATCACTGCTGAACTCATCATGGCATCTGTGCTACATGGAGTCAAAAAGTGATGGGAACGACTTCAATCAGAGAAGTTGTCAAATACAAGGTACCTGGATGTACAACTGTGTGAAAAAGTGTTTGCCCCCTTCCTGATTTACTATTCTTTTGCATGTTTGTCACGCTTAAAGGTTTCAGATCACTAAACAAATTTAAATATTAGACAAAGATAACACAAGTAAATACAAAATGCATTTTTTTTAAATGAAGGTCTTTATTATTAAGGGGGAAAAAATCCAAACCAACAGGGTCCTGTGTAAAAAAGTGAACTGCAATCATGTGTTTGCGATAACTAGCAATGAGTCTTTTACAACGCTCTGAAGGAATTTTGGCCCATCATCTTTGCAGAGTTGTTGTAATTCAGCCACATTGGAGGTTTCCAAGCATGAACCGCTTTGTTAAGGTCATTCCACAGCATCTCAATCAGATTAAAATCAGGACTTTGACTAGGCCACTCCAAAGTCGTAATTTTATTTTTCTTAAGTCATTCAGATATGGACTTTCTGGTGTGTTTTGGATCATTGTCCTGCTGCATAACCCAAGTGTGCTTCAGCTTGAGGTCACAAACATATGGCCAGACATTCTTCTTCAGGATTTTTTGGTAGACAGCAAAATTCATGGTTCCATTTATCATAGCAAGTCTTCCAGGTCCTGAAGCAGGAAAACAGTTCCAGATCATCACACTACCACCATCATATTTTACTGTTGGTATGATATTCCTTTTCTGAAACACTGTATTACTTCTACACCAGATGTAATGGGACATACACCTTCCAAAAAGTTAAACTTTTGTCTCGTTAGTCCACAGATTGTCCTCCCACAAGTCTTGGGGATCATCAAGATCTTTTCTGGCAAAATTGAGATGAGCCTTTATGCTCTTATTGTTCAGCAGTGGTTTTCGGCTTGGAACTTTGCCATGCAGGACGTTTTTACCTAATGTCTATTTTATGGTGGAGTTATGAACACCGATCTGAATTGAGGCAAGTGAGGTCTGCAGTTCTTTGGATGTTGTTGTGGGGTCTTTTGTGACCTCTTGAATGAGTCATTGCTGCACTCTTGGGGTTTTGTTGGTTGGTCAGCCACTCCAGGGAAGGTTCACCACTGTTCCATGTTTTCATAATTTGTAGATAATCGCTCTCACTGTTTGTCATCTCTGTATGTGATTAGGAGTAAATTATTCCGGCTTTTTTCTTTCCCACAGCTCTGCTCTTCTCCATTGACTCCCTATTACTATACTGGGTTTACGCCGGTTTCAGCCATCAGGTTTCTTGGCGTCTACGCTATCCATTATTTTTTGCAGCTAGATCACGCTCCCATTACAAAGAATGTGCATTTTTCTCATGTCCTTTTTTAATTTTTGCGGACCAATTGTCTACAAAAAGAAGGAAAAACAAGAGACAAATAAACATGTCCTGCTTTTATCTATGTTGTGGATCAAACTCGCCAATGCAAGTCAATAGCCCTGTAAAGTAAAAAAATTAAAAAAAGGATAGCACCCAGATCTCAGGAGAAGAAGCTAAGATTATTTTCTTTTCTTCATAATGGTTGCAACAAGGATTGTAAAAACAAACCAAAAATGGATTCAGCACATTGAGAAAAAAAAAAGGACAAGTTTTCACATATGATAAAAAAATAGATAATGCGATAAACCAGCCTAAGGCTAAACTGCAATATTATAAACTGTTGAAGAACAAGGATGGGATCAGATGACTCCTCAATTCACATCTTCCTCCTCTGTAACCAGCGTCGGACTGGAGCACCTTGGGCCCACCAGAGAAAATCATTCTTGGGGCCCACTATGTAGCTACATAGAAATAAATACAAGACCACCAATTGTGTGGTAAAACACGGTAATATCAGGGTATAATATAAGGTAGTACACGTCTTAATTATGTAGCAGGGGTTGGGGTAGCCCCCTCATAGAATATAATGTAGCCTCCTCATGGAATATAATGCAGCCCCCCTCATGGAATATAATGCAGCCCTCCTCATGGAATATAATGCAGCCCCCCTCATGGAATATAATGCAGCCCTCCTCATAGGGTATAATACAGCACCCCACAAAATGTAATGCAACCCCCTCATAAGGTAATTCACTGGAGTCCCAAAGCTTTAAAAATGGCTTTATAACCTTTTCCAGATCGATAGATATCAATTACTTTGTTTCTCATTTGTTACAGAATTTCATTCGCATGATGTTTAGCTTGTGAGGATCTTTTGGTCTACTTCACTTTGTCAGGCAGGTCCTATTTCACCCCTTTCTGACATGTGACGTACAACCCCGTCGAGGTGGGGTGGACCCGTATGCCCACCGACGGGATAGTACGTCATAGCGCGGCCGATCGCGGCCGGGTGTCAGCTGACTATCACAGCTGACATCCGGCACTATGTGCCAGGAGCGGTCACGGACCGCTCTTGGCACATTAACCCCCGAAACACTGTGATCAAACATGATTGCAGTGTTTCGGGGGCATAGGGAAGTATACCGCAGGGAGGGGGCTCCCTGCGGGCTTCCCTGAGGCCCTTGGTACAACGCGATGTGCTCACCTTGTACCGAGTTTCTCCTCCCTCGAGGCCCCGGATCCAAAATGGCCGCGGGGCTGCATCCGGGTCCTGCAGGGAGGTGGCCGGGAAGCCTCTCTGCAGTGCACGTCAGATCGCTGATCTGACATAGTGCATTGAAAAGTGTCAGCTCAGCGATCTTACACTATAACATGATGCCCCCCCCCCGGGGCAATGTTATAGTGTAAAAAAAAATATTCAGATGTGTAAATAAAATTAGAAAAAAAATTCCTAAATAAAAAAAATAAATAAATATTGTTCCCATAAATACATTTCTTTATCTAAATAATAAAATAAAACAATAAAAGTACACATATTTAGTATCGCCGCGTCCGTAATGACCCGACCTATAAAACTGTCCCACTAGTTAACCCCTTCAGTGAACACCGTAAAAAAAAAAAGAGGCAAAAAACAACGCTTTATTATCATACTGCAGAACAAAAAGTGGAATAACACGCGATCAAAAAGACAGATATAAATGACCATGGTACCGCTGAAAACGTCATCTTGTCCCGCAAATCGAGCCACCATTCAGCATCATCAGCGAAAAAATAAAAAAGTTATAGCCCTCAGAATAAAGCGATGCAAAAATAATTATTTTTTCTATAAAATAGTTTTTATCGTATAAAAGCGCCAAAACATAAAAAAATGATATAAATGAGGTATCGCTGTAATCGTACTGACCCGAAGAATAAAACTGCTTTATCCATTTTACCAAACGCGGAATGGTATAAACGCCCCCCCCCAAAAAAAAAAAAAAAAAAGAAATTCATGAATAGCTGTTTTTTGGTCATTCTGCCTCACAAAAATCGGAATAAAAAGCGATCAAAAAATGTCACTTGTCCGAAAATGTTACCAATAAAAACGTCAACTCGTCCGGCAAAAAAACAAGAACTCACATGACTCTGTGGACCAAAATATGGAAAAAATTAAAACTCTCAAAATGTGTTAACGCAAAAAATATTTTTTGCAATAAAAAGCGTCTTTTAGTGTGTGACGGCTGCCAATCATAAAAATCCGCTAAAAAACCTGCTATAAATAGTAAAAATAGTAAATCAAACCCCCCTTCATCACCCCCTTAGTTAGGGAAAAATACAAAAATTAAAAAAATGTATTTATTTCGATTTTCCCATTAGGGTTAGGGCTAGGGTTAGGGTTAGGGCTAGGGTTAGGGCTAGGTTTGGGGCTAGGGTTATGATTACATTTACGGCTGGGATTAGGGTTAGGGGTGTGTCAGGGTTAGGGGTGTGGTTAGGGTTTTGGTTGGGATTAGGGTTAGGGGTGTGTTGGATTTAGGGGTGTGGTTATGGTTGGGATTAGGGTTAAGGGTGTGTTGAGGTTAGGGGTGTGGTTGGGGTTAGGGGTGTGGTTGGGATTAGAGTTAGGGGTGTGTTTGGGTTTGGGTTTCAGTTAGAATTGGGGGTTTCCACTGTTTAGGCACATCAGGGCTCTCCAAACGCAACATGGTGTCCCATCTCAATTCCAGTCAATTTTGCATTGAAAAGTCAAACGGCGCTCCTTCCCTTCCGAGCTCTGCCATGCGCCCAAACAGTGGTTTACCCCCACATATGGGTTATCAGCGTACTCAGGACAAATTGCACAACAACTTTTCGGGTCCAATTTCATCTCTTACCCTTGGGAAAATAAAAAATTGGAGGCGAAAAGATCATTTTTGTGAAAAAATATGATTTTTTATTTTTACGGCTCTGCATTATAAACTTCTGTAAAGCACTTGGTTGGTCAAAGTGCTCACCACACATCTAGATAAGTTCCTTAGGGGGTCTAGTTTCCAAAATGGTGTCACTTGTGGGGGATTCAATGTTTAGGCACATCAGGGGTCTCCAGACACAACATGGCATCCCATCTCAATTCCAGTGAATTTTGCATTGGAAAAGTCAAATGGCGCTCCTTCCCTTCTGAGCTCTGCCATGCGCCCAAACAGTGGTTTACCCCCACATATGGGGTATCGGCGTACTCAGGACAAATTGTACAACAACTTTTCATGTCCAATTTCTCCTGTTACCCTTGGTAAAATAAAACAAATTGGAGCTGAAATAAATTTTTTGTGAAAAAAGTTAAATGTTCATTTTTTTTTAAACATTCCAAAAATTCCTGTGAAACACCTGAAGGGTTAATAAACTTCTTGAATGTGGTTTTGAGCACCTTGAGGGGTTCAGTTTTTAGAATGGTGTCACACTTGGTTATTTTTTATCATATAGACCCCTCAAAATGACTTCAAATGTGATATGGTCCCTAAAAAAAAATGGTGTTGTAAAAATGAGAAATTGCTGGTCAACTTTTAACCCTTATAACTCCCTAACAAAAAAAATGTTGGTTCCAAAATTGTGCTGATGTAAAGTAGACATGTGGGAAATGTTACTTATTAAGTATTTTGTGTGACATAACTTTGTGATTTAAGGGCATAAAAATTCAAAGTTGGAAAATTGCAAAATTTTCAAAATTTTTGCCAAATTTATGTTTTTTTCACAAATAAACGCAGGTAATATCAAAGAAATGTTACCACTAACATGAAGTAGAATATGTCTCGAGAAAACAATGTCAGAATCACCAGGATCCGTTGAAGCGTTCCAGAGTTATAACCTCATAAAGGGACAGTGGTCAGAATTGTAAAAACTGGCCTGGTCATTAACGTGCAAACCACCCTTGGGGGTAAAGGGGTTAAGTGATTTCTTCATTGAGAATAGGTGTGGCAGTAGTCAGGCCTGGGTGCAGCTAGGGAATTTGAACAACTTCCCAAAGATGTGATAAACCACAGTTAATTTATGTTTTAAGGGGGGAGTGTTGTGAATTCTGCTTTTGGGTTCCCTCCGATGGTAGTAGGTGGTAATGCAGTTGTCCCTGGGTTGCAGTCCTGGTCAGGTGTGTCTGCTAATTGCAGTTCTGACTGGGGTATTTAGGTGTGCAGGATTCATTAGTCCTTGCCAGTTGTCAATTGTTGTTGGGAGGTGTTGGACCTCTCCTGGTTCCTCCTGTCTTTCTGCCAAATCAGCAAAGATAAGTGTCTGTTTTTTTTTTCCTGTGGCACACATGCGGTGTGCTTCACAATTCAGTGCTATTCTTTGTGTTTTCTTGTCCAGCTTAGATTGTGTCAGTATTTTCTCAGTCTTGCTGGATTCTCTGGAGTGGCAGATATACATTCCATGTCTTTAGTTAGATTGTGGAACTTTTTGTATTATCTGTTGTGGATATTTTTGGAAGGGTTTTAATACTGACCACCTAGTATTCTGTCCTATCCTTTCCTATTTAGCTAGAGTGGCCTCTTTTGCTAAATCCTGTTTTCTACCTGCATGTGTCTAGTCTTCTCCTACTCACAGTCATTATTCGTGGGGGGCTGCCTATCCTTTGGGGGTCTGCTCTGAGGCAAGATAGCATTCCTATTTCCATCTATAGGGGTATTTAGTCCTCCGGCTCTGTCGAGGTGTCTAGGGTTTGTTAGGCACACCCCACGGCTACTTCTAGTTGCGGTGTTAGTTCAGGATTTGCGGTCAGTACAGGTTCCACCGACTCCAGAGAAAGTTTTCATGCGGCTCCAAGGTCACCGGATCATAACAGGGGAGGGGGCGATCAATTGTTTTTTTGTTTTGTTTTTTTACACAGGGCTCTGTAGGTTTGGATTTCTTATTCCCTTAAAGAATTTAATTTAAAAACTGCATTTTGTGATTACTTGTGTTATGTTTGTCTAATATTTAAATTTGCTTGGTGATTTGAAACATTTAAGTGTGACAAACATGCAAAAGAATAGGAAATCAGGAAGGGGGCAAACACTTTTTCGCACAACTGTATTTATTTGTGATACTGACTACGTTTCATCAGTGCTGTGAATCCTGTATATTCTGCAGTCTGATGACGATGGTTAACAACTTCCAGTATCTCCTTACTATTGTTAAAGACATACTGGGATTTGTAGGTTCATGCAATACAAATGTACATGCGTCTCACCTGACATTGCAATTGATCGATGTACTAAGCTTGGTGATTTATTCATGTTATAATTGTCCTTCTGCAGCTAGACTGACATTGCGTCTAATGATGCATTCATGTACTGATGTTGGTTCTGGCCCTGCATTCATGTGCTGATGTTGGTTCTTGCTCTGCATTCATGTGCTGACAATGGATCTAGAGCTGCATTCATGTACTGATGTTGGTTCTGACGCTGCATTCATGTACTGACAATGGTTCTAGAGCTGCATTCATGTACTGATGTTGATTCTTGCCCTGCATTCATGTGCTGACGATGGTTCTAGAGCTGCATTCGTGTGCTGATGGTGCTTCTGATCTTGTACACATGTAGCAATTCAAAACTTGCTTCATGACTATGTTAAGCGCTATTGACGGAAAAATGTAAAAATTACAGGTGGCGTAACTTGAAACTCATGGGCCCCCAAATGTTTGAAATCTTTAATACCAATAGTCTTTTTCTATAGGCCAAAGGGATTTTTATGGCCCCCTAGGCTCCAGGGCCCGGGTGCGATTGCAACAACTGCACCTGTTGTAGTTAAACCCCTGGAGGTAGACAGGCAGCACAGACCAAACAAATTGCTATATTTTTCTTTACTACTTGTCCTCCAGACGAAAAGAGATGCACTTTTTGTAAATATTCTCCACTTTGGCTGAACAAGAAATCCTTTATGTAACACAAAATTATCTAATAGGTTATATTTTAAATAGGTTTTGTAAACTAGACAGTCCCAATAAGGGTTGTTCTTTATCGAACTGATTATGTTTTTCCATGAAATGCAAAATATACATTTATAAAATGAAATAACAGTTGTTAATGTCGCCTGTAAATTAAAAAAAGTCCCAGTAATTTTCCACCAATTATGAATTTTATGATACGTTGTTTTGCACATATTGCAGTTATCGTATTCAACCACTAGGGGTCAGCATGCTCAAAGCTTAATATAACTATAATAAAATGGGAAGAAAAGTAAAGCAATAAAGTGATGGCAAAGTGAGATGTTTACTGAGATTAATATATAAAAATAATGAATAATTCATACCCTGAATCGATCTTGGAAATTTTTAAATCCTTTAGAATATTGCTTTGTACAAAAGTCCAAATTAATTTTGGGTTGCAACTTCTGACTTTTTGCTTAACCCTTCATGACCAAGCTATTTTCCGTTTTTAATTTTTTCCCAGAGCCATAACTTTATTTTTTCATCCACATAGCTGTATGTGGGCTTGTTTTTTTGCAGGAAAAATTGTACTTTTTAATTAGATCATTCATTTTATCAAGTGACGCACTGGAAAGCGGGAAAAAAATTCCAAGTGCGTTGAAATTGCAAAAAAGTATAATTCTAAAATCTTTTTATTATTATTATTATTATAATTTTTTTACTTACCATGTTCACTATATGGTAAAACTGACCTGGTAATATGATTCTCCATGTCAGTATGAGTACGCAGATACCAAACATGTAGTTTTTTTTATTTAAGTGGTGAAAAATTTTTGGGAAATTTATATAAAAAAATAATAAATTACTTTTATCGCCATTTTTTTGAGACCTTTAACATTTTCAATTTTTGGGATCTGTGTGAAGGATTATTTTTGGCCCCCTGAGCTGACGTTTTTACATATACCATTTTGGGGTCCATATAATGTTTTATTCTCCTCTTATTGCATTTTATTGCGATAGATTTTTTTTCTCGTTACGCCGTTTACCGATCAGATTAATTTTCTATTTTGATAAATCGAGCATTTCTGAACTCATGATGCCAAATATGTGTATTTTTTGTTTTATTTTCAATTGAGGTGATTTGACCTTTTTGTATTTTTGCTATATATTTTTAAACATATTTTTTCTAACTTTTTACTGTATGTTTTCACTTGAAGCTGCAATCGTCTGATCCCTTCTACTATACATAGCAATGCTTTAGTGTGTGAACAAGCCTTAAAGTGATCCTGTCATCAGGTTTGGCCGATATTAGATACGGCCACCGCCTTTCAGGGCTGATATACAACATTCTATAATGCTGTATATCTGCCCAGGGCCGCCATCAGGGCATTTCTGCCCTGACTGGCGCATGAGGCTCTGTGGGCAGAGGGGGCCTCATCTGCTCACCGGGCCCCTACCGGCAGGCTAAAACGGGCCCTTAGCGGCGCTGCGACAACACTATTGACGTGCGGGTGCGGGCCCGCACCTGCACGTCAATAGTTAACAGCTGCCAGCCAATCGGAGGCTGGCAGCTGACGTCAGCCGCAGCGCATACGTTGCCGGCGTCTGATGTCAGTGTCAGTTGCTGGCAAGTGCGGGCTTCAGCTGAGTGGAGGGAGCTTTGCCTTCACCGCAGGAGCGCAGCCAGGTAAGAAGAACTTTTTTTTTTATTATTGAGAGTGGCGATCCGGGGGGCCCCAGGGCAGAATGCTGGACACACTGGGGGTAGAATGCTGGAGCACTGGGGGCAGAATGCTGGAGCACTGGGGGCAGAATGCTGGAGACACTGGGGCAGAATGCTGGACACACTGGGGGCAGAATGCTGGAGACACTGGGGGCAGAATGCTGGACACACTGGGGGCAGAATGCCGTACACACTGGGTGCAGAATGCTGGACACACTGGGGGCAGAATGCTGGAAACACTGGGGCAGAATGTTGGAGACACTGGGGCAGAATGTTGGAGACACTGGGGCAGAATGTTGGAGACACTGGGGCAGAATGCTGGGCACACTGGGGGCAGAATGCTGGACACACTGGGGGCAGAATGCTGGACACACTGGGGGCAGAATGCTGGAGACATTGGGGGCAGAATGCTGGAGCACTGGGGGCAATATGCTGGAGACACTGGGGGTAGAATGCTGGAGCACTGGGGGTAGAATGCTGGAGCACTGGGGGTAGAATGCTGGAGCACTGGGGGCAGAGAGCTGGAGCACTGGGGCAGAATGCTGGACACACTGGGGGCAGAATGCTGGAGACACTGGGGCAGAATGCTGGAGACACTGGGGCAGAATGCTGGAGACACGGGGGCAGAATGCTGGACGTGTTAGGTACACCCCACGGCTACTTCTAGTTGCAGTGTCAGTTTAAGGTTTGCAGTCAGTACAGGTACCACCTACTCCAGAGAACGTCTCATGCGGCTCCAAGGTCACCGGATCATAACACTGGAGCACTGGTGGGCAGAATGCTGGACACATTGGGGGCAGAATGCTGGACACACTGGGGGCAGAATGCTGGACACACTGGGGGTAGAATGCTGGACACACTGGGGGTAGAATGCTGGACACACTGGGGGTAGAATGCTGGAGACACTGGGGGCAGAATGCTGAAGACACTGGGGGCAGAATGCTGGAGCACTGGGGGCAATATGCTATGCTGGAGACACTGGGGGTAGAATGCTGGAGCACTGGGGGTAGAATGCTGGAGCACTGGGGGCAAAATGCTGGAGCACTGGGGCAGAATGCTGGACACACTGGGGGCAGAATGCTGGAGCACTGGGGGCAGAATGCTGGACACACTGGGAGCAGAATGCTGGAGCACTGGGGGTAGAATGCTGGAACACTGGGGGTAGAATGCTGGAGCACTGGGGGCAGAATGCTGGAGCACTGGGGGCAGAATGCTGGAGACACTGGGGGCAGAATGCTGGAGCACTGGGGCAGAATGCTGGAGACACTGGGGGCAGAATGCTGGACACACTGGGGGCAGAATGCTGGACACACTGGGGGCAGAATGCTGGAGACACTTTGGCAGAATGCTGGGGACACTGGGGCAGAATGCTGGACACACTGGGGGCAGAATACTGGAGACACTGGGGGCAGAATGCTGGAGACACTGGGGGCAGAATGCTTGAGCACTGGGGGCAATATGCTGGAGACACTGGGGGAAGAATGCTGGACACACTGGGGGCAGAATGCTGGAGACGCTGGGGCAGAATGCTAGAGACACGGGGGCAGAATGCTGGAGCACTGGGGGCAGAATGGTGGACATACTGGGGGCAGATTGCTGGAGACACTGGATGCAGAATGCTGGAGACACTGGGGGCAGAATGCTGGACACACTGGGGCAGAATGCTGGAGCACTGGGGGCAGAATGCTGGACACATTGGGGGCAGAATGCTGGACACACTGGGGCAGAATGCTGAACGCACTGGGGCAGAATGCTGGAGCACTGGGGGCAGGACTGGAGACAGGTAGGGCAAGAATGGAGATACGGGGCAGAATGAAAGACATGGGGGCAGGATTGGATCATGGGGCAGGATGGATACGATGGACAGATGGGGAAGGATGGGGAGATCATATGGGGTAGAATGGATACTCATGAGGGCAGGATGGGAGAACTGTTGTGAATTAGACTTTTTTGGCTCCCTCTTGTGGTCACTAGTGATATGAATCTGGGATTGTCTTTCCTCAGTTTGGCACCCACCTGGGTCGTTAGTCCAGGGGTGTTGCTATATAAACTTCCTGGTTTCTCAGTCCAGTGCCTGGCATCGTTGTAATCAGTTCCTTTCTGTTTGCTCCTGTCTGCTGGTCTTGGATCTTGCAAAATTAAGCTAAGTCCTGCTTCCTTGTTTTTTGGTTATTTGCTTTGCTCTTATTTTTTGTCCAGCTTGTACTAAATGTGATTCCTGATTTTGCTGGAAGCTCTAGGGGGCTGGTGTTCTCCCCCGGGCCGTTAGACGGTTCGGGGGTTCTTGAATATCCAGCGTGGAAATTTTGATAGGGTTTTTGCTGACCATATAAGTCATCTTACTATATTCTGCTATTAGTCAGTGGGCCTCTCTTTGCTAAATATCTAGTTCATTCTTACGTTTGTCTTTTCTCCTTACCTCACCGTTATTATTTGTTGGGGGCTTGTATCCAACTTTTGGGGTCTTTTCTCTGGAGGCAAGAAAGGTCTATCTTTTCCCTTCTAGGGTTAGTTAGTTCTCCGGCTGGCGCGAGACGTCTAGAACCAACGTAGGCACGTTCCCCGGCTGCTGCTATTTGTGGTGCTAGGATTAGATATATGGTCAGCCTAGTTACCACTGCCCTATGAGCTGGTTTTTTGTGTTTGCAGACTTGGTATGTACTTTTGAGACCCTTTGCCATTGGAGTCATAACAGAGAACATATGGCTGGAGCCAGGAATGAGATACACGGGGCCAGGATGGGGGATATTATTACCATAGGGGCTAATTAAGGGATATTACTGCAGTCATGTATTCATTTTATTTTTTGAGGATACTGTTTTAAATGGGGGGGGGGGGTCCTGTTACTGTGTAGAGTGATACTATGTCGCCTTTTTTTCTTCATGTGGTGTAATGTAGAAGTTGGGAAAAAATAAGTAATGTGTTCTGCAAGCGGAGCTTGAGATAACTGTGTTATTTCCTGTAGAGACGAGCCCTGGCTGGATGAAGTGATGGCGGTCTGTGCTGGATGAAAGATGAAAAACAAAGATGAAGGACTTCACCTAGAGACGTCACTGGTGAGTAAGTGTGTTACCTATACACTGACACTATACACTGTATACTATATACAGAGGTCCTGTGAATAATGTCTCCAGTGATCACTGTATTACCAGTACCCAGACACTGCATACTAAGTACAGATCTCCTGTGTATAATGGCACTTATGGTGAAAGTATTGTGTTTTTTTATTACTGATTAGTATTGTAGTATTCAGTCACTATGTGGTGGTAATATGTGGTCTGGACATGGTGTTGCGGTATTTGTCCCTTGTATGTGCTATTTGATCACTTTGTGGTGGTAATATGTGGTCTGGTCATGGTGCGGTGGTATTTGTTCTTTGTATGTGTTATTATTCGATCACTGTGGTGGTAATATGTGGTCTGGACATGGTGCGGTGGTATTTGTTCGCTGTATGTGATATTATTGGTCTTTTTATAAATTGAAAAATAAATAAAAATATACCTAAATTGTATCACATATTTTAACAAATGTTTAGTAGGTTATAGTAGAGTAGGGCCCGGCCAAAAGTGTCTACCGTGTTATGAAGGTGGCTTAAAAAATCTTTTGGCCAAATCAAAAGCTGCTGGCTATATGTGTGATCTGGTGATGGGAACTGTTAATGTGTGATATGTTGTGAAATTGGATTTTGGGCTCCCCCGGTGGCCACTGGTGGAATTGAACTGGTGTGCATCATCCCCTCTGTTCACCTGTTTCCATCAGGATGTGGGAGTCGCTATTTAACCTTGCTCCTCTGTCACTTCCATGCCGGTCAACATTGTAATCAGAAGCCTTTCTGTGCATGTTCCTGCTGCTAGACAACTCCCAGCTAAGTTGGACTTTAGTCCTCGTTTGTTTTTGCATTTTGTTCCAGTTCACAGCTGTAGTTTCGTTTCTGTGTCTGGAAAGCTCTTGTGATCTGAAATTGCCACTCTGATGTTATGAGTTAATACTAGAGTCTTAAAGTAATTTCAGGATGGTATTTTGATAGGGTTTTCAGCTGACCATGAAAGTGCCCTTTCTGTCTTCCTGCTATCTAGTAAGCGGACCTCAATTTTGCTAAACCTATTTTCATACTACGTTTGTCATTTCATCTAAAATCACCGCCAATATATGTGGGGGCCTCTGTCTGCCTATCGGGGAAATTTCTCTAGAGGTGAGCCAGGACTATATTTTCCTCTGTCAGGATTAGTTAGTCCTCCGGCCGGCGCTGGGCGTCTAGGGATAAAAAACGTAGGCAACGCTACCCGGCTACTGTTAGTTGTGCGGCAGGTTTAGTTCATGGTTAGTTTAGTTTCCATCCTTCCAAGAGCTAGTACTTATGTTTGCTGGGCTATGTTCTCTTGCCATTGAGAACCATAACAGTTTGACCGGCCACAAAAAGGGTTAAATTAATTGACAGAGAAAGGAGAGAAAAGAGAAGTCTGCTGAAGATTTTTTTTTTTTTTTTTTTTTCTTCCCTTCCCTTCAGTTCTGAGTGTGCTTGTAATTGAATCTCTTGCAAGTCTGCCTATATTGCAGCCTTTCTCTCTCTCTCTCTCCTTCTAATCCTGGAATGGCTCTGTGTTCACCTGTTTAAAATGGATATTCAGAGTTTAGCTGCAGGTTTGAATAATCTCACCACGAAAGTTCAAAATTTACAAGATTTTGTTGTTCATGTTCCTATATCTGAACCTAGAATTCCTTTGCCTGAATTTTTCTCGGGGAATAGATCTTGCTTTCAAAATTTCAAAAATAATTGCAAGTTGTTTTTGTCCCTGAAATCTCGCTCTGCTGGAGATCCTGCTCAGCAGGTCAGGATTGTGATTTCCTTGCTCCAGGGCGACCCTCAGGATTGGGCTTTTGCATTGGCTCCAGGGGATCCTGCGTTGCTCAATGTGGATGCGTTTTTTCTGGCCTTGGGGTTGCTTTATGAGGAACCTCAGTTAGAGCTTCAGGCGGAAAAGGCCTTGATGTCCCTATCTCAGGGGCAAGACGAAGCTGAAATATACTGCCAGAAATTCCGTAAATGGGCTGTGCTTACTCAGTGGAATGAGTGCGCCCTGGCGGCGAATTTCAGAGAGGGTCTCTCTGATGCCATTAAGGATGTTATGGTGGGGTTCCCTGTGCCTGCGGGTCTGAATGAGTCCATGACAATGGCTATCCAGATCGATAGGCGTCTGCGGGAGCGCAAACCTGTGCACCATTTGGCGGTGTCTACTGAGAAAGACGCCAGAGAATATGCAATGTGATAGAATTCTGTCCAGAAGTGAACGGCAGAATTTAAGACGAAAAAATGGGTTGTGCTTCTATTGCGGTGATTCAACTCATGTTATATCAGCATGCTCTAAGCGTACTAAGAAGCTTGATAGGTCTGTTTCAATTGGCACTTTACAGTCTAAGTTTATTCTATCTGTAACCCTGATTTGTTCTTTATCATCTATTACCGCGGATGCCTATGTCGACTCTGGCGCCGCTTTGAGTCTTATGGATTGGTCCTTTGCCAAACGCTGTGGGTATGATTTGGAGCCTCTTGAAACTCCTATACCCCTGAAGGGGATTGACTCCACCCCATTGGCTAGTAATAAACCACAATACTGGACACAAGTAACTATGTGGATAAATCCGGATCATCAGGAGATTATTCGCTTTCTTGTGCTGTATAACCTACATGATGTGTTGGTGCTTGGATTGCCATGGCTGCAATCTCATAACCCAGTCCTTGACTGGAAAGCTATGTCTGTGTTAAGCTGGGGTTGTAAGGGGACGCATGGGGACGTACCTGTGGTTTCCATTTCATCATCTATTCCCTCTGAGATTCCTGAATTCTTGACTGAATATCGTGACGTTTTTGAAGAACCTAAGCTTGGTTCATTACCTCCGCACCGGGAGTGCGATTGTGCCATAGATTTGATTCCGGGTAGTAAATACCCTAAGGGTCGTTTATTTAATCTGTCTGTGCCTGAACATGCTGCTATGCGAGAATATATAAAGGAGTCCTTGGAAAAGGGACATATTCGTCCTTCGTCATCTCCCTTAGGAGCCGGTTTTTTCTTTGTGGCTAAGAAAGATGGCTCTTTGAGACCGTGTATTGATTATCGGCTTTTGAATAAAATCACGGTTAAATATCAATATCCGTTGCCACTGCTGACTGATTTGTTTGCTCGCATAGAGGGGGCCAAGTGGTTCTCTAAGATAGATCTCCGTGGGGCGTATAATTTGGTGCGAATTAAGCAGGGGGATGAGTGGAAGACCGCATTTAATACGCCCGAGGGCCACTTTGAGTATTTGGTGATGCCTTTTGGTCTTTCAAATGCCCCTTCAGTCTTTCAGTCCTTTATGCATGACATTTTCCGTGATTATTTGGATAAATTTTTGATTGTGTATCTGGATGATATTTAGATTTTTTCGGATGACTGGGACTCTCATGTCCAGCAGGTCAGGAGGGTTTTTCAGGTTTTGCGGTCTAATTCCTTGTGTGTGAAGGGTTCTAAGTGCGTTTTTGGGGTTCAAAAGATTTCCTTTTTGGGATATATTTTTTCCCCCTCTTCCATCGAGATGGATCCTGTCAAGGTTCAGGCTATTTGTGATTGGACGCAACCCTCTTCTCTTAAGAGTCTTCAGAAATTTTTGGGCTTTGCTAACTTTTATCGTCGATTTATTGCTGGTTTTTCTGATGTTGTTAAACCATTGACTGATCTGACTAAGAAGGGTGCTGATGTTGCTGATTGGTCCCCTGCTGCTGTGGAGGCCTTTCGGGAGCTTAAGCGCCGCTTTTCTTCCGCCCCTGTGTTGCGTCAGCCTGATGTTGCTCTTCCTTTTCAGGTTGAGGTCGACGCTTCTGAAATCGGAGCTGGGGCAGTTTTGTCGCAGAGAAGTTCCGATTGTTCCGTGATGAGACCTTGTGCCTTTTTCTCGCGTAAATTTTCGCCCGCCGAGCGGAATTATGATGTTGGGAATCGGGAGCTTTTGGCCATGAAGTGGGCTTTTGAGGAGTGGCGTCATTGGCTTGAGGGGGCTAGACATCAGGTGGTGGTATTGACTGACCACAAAAATCTAATTTATCTTGAGTCCGCCAGACGCCTGAATCCTAGACAGGCGCGCTGGTCGTTGTTTTTCTCTCGGTTTAATTTTGTGGTGTCCTACCTGCCGGGTTCTAAGAATGTTAAGGCGGATGCCCTTTCTAGGAGTTTTGAGCCTGACTCCCCTGGTAACTCTGAACCTACAGGTATCCTTAAGGATGGAGTGATATTGTCTGCCGTTTCTCCAGACCTGCGGCGGGCCTTGCAGGAGTTTCAGGCGGATAGACCTGATCGTTGCCCACCTGGTAGACTGTTTGTTCCTGATGATTGGACCAGTAAAGTCATTTCTGAGGTTCATTCTTCTGCGTTGACAGGTCATCCTGGAATCTTTGGTACCAGGGATTTGGTGGCAAGGTCCTTCTGGTGGCCTTCCCTGTCTCGAGATGTGCGAGGCTTTGTGCAGTCTTGTGACGTTTGTGCTCGGGCCAAGCCTTGTTGTTCTCGGGCTAGTGGATTGTTGTTGCCCTTGCCTATCCCGAAGAGGCCCTGGACGCACATCTCGATGGATTTTATTTCGGATCTTCCTGTTTCTCAGAAGATGTCTGTCATCTGGGTGGTGTGTGACCGTTTCTCTAAGATGGTCCATTTGGTTCCCCTGCCTAAGTTGCCTTCTTCTTCCGAGTTGGTTCCTCTGTTTTTTCAAAATGTGGTCCGTTTGCATGGTATTCCGGAGAATATCGTTTCTGACAGAGGAACCCAATTCGTGTCTAGATTTTGGCGAGCATTCTGTGCTAGGATGGGCATAGATTTGTCTTTCTCATCTGCTTTCCATCCTCAGACTAATGGCCAGACCGAGCGGATGAATCAGACCTTGGAGACATATTTGAGGTGTTTTGTGTCTGCAGATCAGGATGATTGGGTTGCTTTTTTGCCTTTAGCGGAGTTTGCCCTCAATAATCGGGCCAGCTCTGCCACCTTGGTGTCTCCTTTTTTCTGTAATTCGGGGTTTCATCCTCGATTTTCTTCTGCTCAGGTGGAATCTTCGGATTGTCCTGGAGTGGATGCTGTGGTGGAGAGGTTGCATCAGATTTGGGGGCAGGTAGTGGACAGTTTGAAGTTGTCCCAGGAGAAGACTCAGCTTTTTGCCAACCGCCGGCGTCGGGTTGGTCCTCGGCTTTGTGTTGGGGACTTGGTGTGGTTGTCTTCTCGTTTTGTCCCTATGAGGGTTTCTTCTCCTAAGTTTAAGCCTCGGTTCATCGGCCCGTACAGGATATTGGAGATTCTTAACCCTGTGTCCTTCCGTTTGGACCTCCCTGCATCTTTTTCTATTCATAATGTTTTTCATCGGTCATTGTTGCGCAGGTATGAGGTACCGGTTGTGCCTTCCGTTGAGCCTCCTGCTCCGGTGTTGGTTGAGGGCGAGTTGGAGTACGTTGTGGAAAAAATCTTGGACTCCCGTGTTTCCAGACGGAAACTCCAGTATCTGGTCAAATGGAAGGGATACGGTCAGGAGGATAATTCTTGGGTGACTGCCTCTGATGTTCATGCCTCCGATCTGGTCCGTGCCTTTCATAGGGCTCATCCTGATCGCCCTGGTGGTTCTGGTGAGGGTTCGGTGCCCCCTCCTTGAGGGGGGGGTACTGTTGTGAAATTGGATTTTGGGCTCCCCCGGTGGCCACTGGTGGAATTGAACTGGTGTGCATCATCCCCTCTGTTCACCTGTTTCCATCAGGATGTGGGAGTCGCTATTTAACCTTGCTCCTCTGTCACTTCCATGCCGGTCAACATTGTAATCAGAAGCCTTTCTGTGCATGTTCCTGCTGCTAGACAACTCCCAGCTAAGTTGGACTTTAGTCCTCGTTTGTTTTTGCATTTTGTTCCAGTTCACAGCTGTAGTTTCGTTTCTGTGTCTGGAAAGCTCTTGTGATCTGAAATTGCCACTCTGATGTTATGAGTTAATACTAGAGTCTTAAAGTAATTTCAGGATGGTATTTTGATAGGGTTTTCAGCTGACCATGAAAGTGCCCTTTCTGTCTTCCTGCTATCTAGTAAGCGGACCTCAATTTTGCTAAACCTATTTTCATACTACGTTTGTCATTTCATCTAAAATCACCGCCAATATATGTGGGGGCCTCTGTCTGCCTATCGGGGAAATTTCTCTAGATGTGAGCCAGGACTATATTTTCCTCTGTCAGGATTAGTTAGTCCTCCGGCCGGCGCTGGGCGTCTAGGGATAAAAAACGTAGGCAACGCTACCCGGCTACTGTTAGTTGTGCGGCAGGTTTAGTTCATGGTCAGTTTAGTTTCCATCCTTCCAAGAGCTAGTACTTATGTTTGCTGGGCTATGTTCTCTTGCCATTGAGAACCATAACAGTGATAGGTGAGAAGTGGAGTTTTTCCAAGAGAGAGTGGTGGGACTGTGGACAGTTCGAAGGGTGGAGGCGGGGCTGGGGTGGAGCCTGGACGGAGTCTCAAGGGGGCCCAAAAAATGGTGCCAGTATGGGGCCCCGAAATTTCTAGTGGCAGCCCTGTATCTGCCCCCAGCCCGACCTGGAAGAGAAGAAAAATAACTTTTATTATACTCACCTTCGGGGCAGTCCGGTCCAAGGGATGTCGCTGGTCTTGGTCCGGCGCCTCCTATCTTCTTACAATCCCCTTTCTCCTGCTTGCTTTGCGTGGATGACGAATCCACACAATCTCCCCTGCATGGTGCTCCTGCGCAGGCATACTTCTCTGTCCTGTTGAGGGCAGAGCAAAGTACTGCAGTGCGCAGGTGCTTGGGAAAGGCCAGAGAGTTCTTCATGTTCCTGTAGAGAGTCAGAAAAGATTAGAATATCGTCCAAATAGATCACCACAAACTGGTCCAACAAGTCTCTGAAAATGTCATTAGCAAGGTGCTGAGCTGCATTTGATATTTGCACCAAGTGTTGTGGACTTGAGTTTCTCTCTGCACCTGTTTGAATCACCGTGTGATAATATAGACTTTACCACTTATAAAACTGTGTCCTGTAGTTGTCTTGTTCCATGCAAAGAGTTTCCTGAGTTATCCCTTATAATCTTTACAGGATACTCTAGCCTCAAAAGAGGAGACTGCTGGAGCAATGACTCCAGAAAGCAGACTAGAGCAGGTGTTCTCCATAATTAGATCACTGCAGAAAGATGTAGAAGGTCTGCAAAAGAAGTTTGGAAGCTTTGAACACAATCAACAAGTGTTTGGACAAACTTTGCAGGACTTAACCCCTTCCCGACATGCGCCGTACTAGTACTGCGCTGCCGGCACTGCATTACTGACAGCCGCAGTACTAGTACGGCGCCCCGATCACCGCGGTCTCGCGCTGAGCGCCGCGGTGATCGGTTGCGGGTGTCAGCTGTATATGACAGCTGACACCCCACAGCAATGCCCACGATCGGCGCTATCGCCGATCGCGGGCATTTAACCTCTCTGATGCCGCTGTCAATAGTGACAGCGGCATAGAGGGGGATCGCGCAGGGACGGGGGCTCCCTGCGCTCTCCCACCGGAGCAACGCGATGAGATCGCGCTGCTCCGGTGACCTGGAAGGAGTCCCCGGATCCAAGATGGCCGCGGGACTCCTTCCGGGTCATGAGATGACCCTGCTTGCCGGCGTCTGCTGAGAATTCCTCATAGCAGGCGCCGGCAAGCCTCTGCAATGTGCCTGTCAGATCGATGATCTGACAGAGTGCTGTGCACACTGTCAGATCACCGATCTGTGATGTCCCCTCCTGGGACAAAGTAAAAAAGTAAAAAAACTAAATTTCCACATGTGTAAAAAAAAATAAAAAATTCCTAAATAAAGAAAAAAAAAAAAAATTCCCATAAATACATTTCTTTATCTAAATAAAAAAAAAATCACACAATAAAAGTACACATATTTAGTATCGCCGCGTCCGTAACGACCCCACCTATAAAACTATATCACTAGTTATCCCCTTCAGTGAACACCGTAAAAAAAAAAAAAAAACCGAGGCAAAAAACAACGCTTTATTCTCATACCGCCAAACAAAAAGTGGAATAACACGCGATCAAAAAGACGGATATAAATAAGCATGGTACCGCTGAAAACGTCATCTTGTCCCGCAAAAAAAAAGCCGCCATACAGCATCATCAGCAGAAAAACAAAAAAGTTATAGCTCTCAGAATAAAGCGATGCAAAAACAATTATTTTTTTATATAAAATAGTTTTTATTGTGTAAAAGCGCCAAAACATAAAAAAATTACACAGATGAGGTATCGCTGTAATCGTACTGACCCGAAGAATAAAACTGCTTTATCCTTTTTACCAAACGCGGAACGGTATAAACGCCCCCCCTAAAAGAATTTCAGGAATTGCTGATTTTTGTTCATTCCGCCTCCCAAAAATCGGAATAAAAAGCGATCAAAAAATGTCATGAACCCGAAAATGGTACCAATAAAAACGTCAACTCGTCCCGCAAAAAACAAGATCTCACATGACTCTGTGGACCAAAATATGGAAAAATTATAGCTCTCAAAATGTGGTGATGCAAAAACTATTTTTTGCAATAAAAAGCGTCTTTTAGTGTGTGATGGCTGCCAACCATAAAAATCCGCCCAAAAAACGCTATAAAAGTAAATCAAATCCCCCTTCATCACCCCCTTAGTTAGGGAAAAATAATACAATTTAAAAAAATATATTTATTTCCATTTTCCCGTTAGGCTACTTTCACACTAGCGTCGGTACGGGGCCGTCGCCCTGCGTCGGCCCGACATACCGACGCATACTGTGCAAGCGCCGCACAACGGGGGCAGCGGATGCTGTTTTTCCACGCATCCGCTGCCCCATTGTGAGGTGCGGGGAGGTGGGGGCGGAGTTCCAGCCACGCATGCGCGGTCGGAAATGGTGGACCATCGGCACAAAAAAAGTTACATGTAACGTTTTTTGCTGCCGGCGGTCCGCCACAATACGACGCAACCGTCGCACGACGCTTGCGACGTGTGTCAATATGTCGCTAATGTTAGTCTATGGGGAAAAAACACATCCTGCAGATGACTTTGCAGGATGCGTTTTTTTGCCAAAACGACGCGTTGCGACGTATGCAAAAAAACGCTAGTGTGAAAGTAGCGCTAGGGTTAGGACTAGGGTTAGGGCTAGGGTTAGGGTTGGGGTTAGGGCTAGGGTTAGGGCTGGGGTTAGGGTTGGGGTTTCAGTTAGAATTGGGGAGTTTTCACTGTTTAGGCACATCAGGGGCTCTCCAAACGCGACATGGCGTCCGATCTCAACGCGTTTGTTTGCGTTAAAAACGCATGCGTTTTTATAGAAAAAAAACAGAACACACACTGAAAAGTCACCCACCACCATCAAGGTGATAAAGGGATCCAAACCCTAACCCTACCCCTAAACTCACCCCTAACCGTTTAATGAACATTTTCTGACAGTCATAGTGCCACGTATTTCAGTGCCACGATATTTCAGTGCCACGATATTTCAGTGCCACGATATTTCAGTGCCACGTCTTTCAGTGCCACGATATTTCAGTGCCACGTATTTCAGTGCCACGTCTTTCAGTGCCACGATATTTCAGTGAAATACGTGGCACTGAAATATCGTAGCATTTACGTGAAATACGTGGCACTTATATACGTGGCACTTATATACGTGGCACTTATAAACGTGGCACTTAAATACGTGGCCACTGAAATATCGTGGCACTTATATACGTATATACGTATATAAACGTATTTCAGTGCCACGTATTTCAGTGCCACATATTTCAGGTTAGGGTTAGGGGTAGGGTTAGGGGTTTTTGTTTTTTTCTCGTTTTCTTGTGTTTTTCTATAAAAACGCATGCGTCTAAAAAACGCGTGCGTTTTACTGCGTTTACATGCGTTTTTTCACACGGGTTTTTTTTAAAAACGCATGCAGATAAAAACGCAAGTGTGAAACCAGCCTTACCCTTGGGAAAATAAAAACGTGGGGGCTAAAATATAATTTTCGTGGAAAAAAAATATATTTTTTATTTTCGCGGCTCTGCGTTATAAACTGTAGTGAAACACTTGGGGGATCAAAGTTCTCACAACACATCTAGATAAGTTCCGTGGGGGGTCTAGTTTCCAATATGGGGTCACTTGTGGGGGGTTTCTACTGTTTAGGTACATCAGGGGCTCTGCAAATGCAACATGACACCTGCAGACCAATCCATCTAAGTCTGCATTTCAAACGGCACTCCTTCCCTTCCGAGCTCTGCCGTGCGCACAAACAGTGGTTCCCCCCCATATATGGGGTATCAGCGTACTCAGGACAAATTGGACAACAACTTTTGTTGTCCAATTTATCCTGCTACCCTTGGGAAAATAAAAAATTGGGGGCAAAAAGATCATTTTTTGTGAAAATTAATATTAATTTTTTTTTACGGCTCTACATTATAAACTTCTGTGAAGCACTTGGAGGTTCAAAGTGCTCACCACACATCTAGATTAGTTCCTTAGAGGGTCTACTTTCCAAAATGGTGTCACTTGTGGGGGTTTCCACTATTTAGGCACGTCAGGGGCTCTCCAAACACGACATGGGTTCCGATCTCAATTCCAGCCAATTTTGCATTGAAAAGTCAAATGGCGCTCCTTCCCTTCCGAGCTCTGCCATGTGCCCAATCAATGGTTTACCCCAACATGTGGGGTATTGGCGTACTCAGGACAAATTGTACAACGACTTTTTTGGTCCAATTTCTCCTGTTACCCTTGGTAAAATAAAACAAATTGGATCTGAAGTAAAAATTTTGTGAAAAAAAAGTTAAATGTTCAATTTTTTTTAAACATTCCAAAAATTCCTGTGAAGCACCTGAAGGGTTAATAAACTTTTTGAATGTGATTTTGAGTACCTTGAGGGGTGCAGTTTTTAGAATGGTGTCACTTTTGGGCATTTTCTGTCATATAGACCCCTCAAAGTCACTTCAAGTGTGAGGTGGTCCGTAAAAAAAAATGGTTTTGCAAATTTTGTTGCAAAAATGAGAAATCGCTTTTCAACTTTTAACCCTTATAACTCCCTAACAAAAAAAAATTATGTTTCCAAAATTGTGCTGATGTAAAGCAGACATGTGGGAAATGTTGTTTATTAACTATATTATGTGATATAACTCTCTAATTTAAGGGCATAAAAACGAAAAATTTGAAAATTGCGAAATTTTCATAATTTTCAACAAATTTCTGTTTTTTTCACAAATAAATGCAAGTCATATCGAAGAAGTTTTACCACTATCATAAAGTACAATATGTCACGAGAAAACAATCTCAGAATCACCAGGATCCAATGAAGCGTTTCAGAGTTATGACCTCATAAAGTGACAGTGGTCAGAATTGTAAAAATTGGCCGTGTCAGTTAGGTGAAAACAGGCTTCGGGGTGAAGGGGTTAAGCACCCGCATGGCAGCCCAGGAAAACAAACTTGCTGGTATTGAGTCACAGTATGGATGGGTTTTTCAGGACATAAGCACGCAAATGGCTGCACAAGCAACTTTACCATCTGAGCACCCGCCACCAGCTAGCCCACCTAAGTTGCCCCCATTCAGATTTAATGGTGATCGCGACAAATTTCGTGGCTTTGTGAATCAATGTATGCTATATTTTGATGTGCATGCTGACCGTTTTCCTAATTATAGATCCAAAGTATTGTGTGTAATAATGCTGCTAACCGCACGAGCGCTCGCCTGGGCGAATCCGATGATTGAGTCTCGTGACCCGCGGTTAAATAATTTGGACAATTTTTTGGCCGCTATGGCATTAATGTTTGATGACCCTAATCGCCGTGCAACCGCTGAATCTGCTTTATTGTCTTTACGCCAGGCTAAACGTTCTGTTATTGAGTATGCTACTGAATTCAGGAGATTAGCGGTAGATGCTAATTGGGACAGTTATGCACAATTACCTATTTTTAAAAGGGGTCTGTCTAGCATTGTAAAGGATGAATTAGCTCGCTTTGAATCACAACAAGAGCTAAAAACATTTATACAGCATTGTGTGCGCATAGACATTCGCCTTACTGAGCGTAGGCAGGAGAAGTTTGCTGCATATAACCGTATTTCTAACTTTTCCCTTCCTTCCAAAGAGCCTGCAGGTAAAACATCTCGAGAAGTAGAGGAGGTGCCCATGCAAATTGATTCTGTTCAGAGGCGCGAGAGTAATGAGCGCCGGGAGCATCGCCTTCGAGAAAGTCTATGTTTCTACTGCGGCCAGTCTGACCACTTTCTAATCAACTGTCCCAAGTGTCCCAAGCGGCCTAACAAGGTGCTAGCAGCAGTAGGGGAGTATTACAACTATGATGATGAATCTGACATCTCTGAATGTAGCCTGCCTTTAAACACTGTATTCCATTCACTTTCTATGACTTCACCAGCCAAGGAGCTAAATGAAAAGAACTCTCACTGGTCTCTCCCAATTAAGATCCTGTGTACAGGACAGTGGATTTCCAGTGCAGCTATGATTGACTCTGGTGCAGGTGGCAATATTATGGATATCGCATTTGCCAAGGAACATGGTATTGAAATTCAGCAAAGAGCCTCTCCAATTACCATGGAAACAGTGGATGGGTCACCTTTAATCTCCGGGCCTGTGGATCAGGAGACCGCACCCCTTGAGATTTTGTTGGAGCCTAATCATCAAGAGCAACTCTCTTTCTTGTTAATTTCTTCTCCTCATATTCCTGTGATTTTAGGCATCCCTTGGCTGCGTTCTCAGAATCCAACTATCAACTGGGAGACCAAGGAGATTATCTTTCCAACAAGGAACAACTCAGCATTAACTGAAGCTGTCCCTGAGTCCACAGCTACGGAACCACCGGTACAGGTATTTACTTTACCTTCAGCATATAAAGAGTTCTCTGAGATCTGTGACAAGAAGAATGCAGATCAGCTTCCTCCACACAGGCATTATGACTGTCCCATTGAGTTGCTTCCTGGGGCAGCTATTCCTTTTGGTAACGTATATCCTTTGGCGGCACCTGAGCTTCAAGCCTTAAAGGAGTATATTGATGAAAATCTGGCCAAAGGCTTCATACGTCCTTCTTCTTCATCAGCAGGGGCACCTATATTTTTTGTAAAGAAGAAGGATGGGTCCCGGTGACCCTGTGTGGACTATCGAGAGCTCAATAAGGTAACCGTACGGAATCATTACCCTTTGCCTCTGATTCCCGTATTACTGGAAAGAGTCTGCCATGCTAAGGTGTTCTCTAAACTGGATCTTCATGGGGCTTATAATTTGGTGCGTATTCGTCCAGGGGATGAGTGGAAGACAGCATTCCGATGCCGGTATGGACACTTTGAATATCTCGTGATCCCCTTCTGGCTTTGTAATGCCCCTGCCACATTTCAACACCTTGCTAATGACATTTTCAGAGATTTGTTGGACCAGTTTGTGGTGATCTATTTGGACGATATTCTAATTTTTTCTGACTCTCTACAGGAACATGAAGAACATGTCAAGGCTGGTTTAAGAAGTCTGAAAGAGAACCATCTGTATATCAAGCCGGAGAAATGCGAGTTCCATCGTTCTGAGATACAGTTCTTAGGTTATATCCTCTCTCCCCAGGGGTTGAACATTGAATCTGGTAAGATTCAGGCTATCTGTAATAATTATAGGGGATAACTCAGGAGACTCTTTGCGTGGAACAAGACAACTACAGGACACAGTTTTATAAGTGGTAAAGTCTATATTATCACACGGTGATTCAAACAGGTGCAGAGAGAAACTCAAGTCCACAACACTTGGTGCAAATATCAAATGCAGCTCAGCAGTCTATAGGAAACTTCAGAGGAAAATGCAATCACGCAGAAAGTCTATGAAGCACAATTATTCTTGAGGATACTTGACACAAATAAATCCTTGTCTTAGTCCAAACACAGATAGATAAGCTTATAAGGCAGTTCAAATAATATCTTAGCTCAACCAGGGGGGCCTGGTTAATAGTCTAAGGTTTTTGCAGAGCAGCAAACAGCTTACATGTCCAGCAAATGCAGATGGAAGTAAATATGAGCAGCAGATGAAGGAGGATTACTGGAACTGGTGTATGCAGCAGGAACTCAGAGCAGAGTAGCAGGATCACCACACAGGTTCACAGGAGCAGGTATATAGCCAGGGAGTAATCAGAGGTCAGGAGCTGGATGCAAGGCAGAATACTTTAGCACAGACTGAAGGCTGGGGTGGAGTTTTATAGCAGGAAGACACAGTGCACATGAGACCAAAGACGCCATCTTGGAAAAGGGCAGTAATGCACAAAAGGTAAAAAATGTTCAGAGTCCTGACACTATCCTTGACTGTCTGGTACCCAAGAGCGTTAAGGAGGTGCAACGTTTTATTGGTTTTGCAAATTTCTACAGACGTTTTATTCGAAATTTTTCTGATATTGTCCGTCCCATAATTTCCTTGACAAAGAAGGAAAAGCCCTTTAAGTGGTCATCACAGGCTCAAGAAGCTTTTGATCGGCTTAAGATCTGTTTCACCTCAGCACCGCTGTTGATACAAGAAGGACCAACACTTTCTTTCATTGTGGAGGTGGACGCTTCTGATAATGCTTTGGGGGCTATTCTCTCCCAAAGAACTGGAGAGAAGGGTCTGCTACATCCTTGTGCTTTCTTTTCCCGTAGACTAACCTCAGCAGAGAAGAATTACGATGTGGGAGACAAGGAATTGCTGGCTATTATTGCTGCTTTCAAGGAATGGAGGCATCATCTGCAAGGAGCTGCACAACAGATCGTAGTGCTTACTGACCATCGCAATTTAGAGTTCCTCAGATCCGCTAGATGTCTTTCTCCTCGTCAGGCTCGTTGGAATTTATTTTTAAATCAATTTAATTTTGTTATCTCGTACCGTCCAGGTTCTCGTAATGGGAAGGCTGATGCTTTATCCCGAATCCATGCTGCGGATTCCGTACCTGGAGCCCCGTCCAAGACCATTCTATCTGATGCCAATTTCATCGGAGTTATCCACGATCAGGACTTGTGGAAGAAGTGCAGGGAGGCTTATGACGGTGATGTATTTCTGGCCAACCCACCTGTTGATATTAATCTTGTCTTTAAGGGTGGCATGTGGTTCAGAGATCGACGTATCTACATCCCTGAGGCCGTCTGTCTGCAGATCCTCATGTTGGTACATGACTCCAAGTTGGCTGGTCACAGGGGGGTACAGAAGACACAAGAGTTCTTAAGCCGATTTTTCTGGTGGCCAACTTGCCTGAAGGATACTAAGTACTATGTTCTCTCTTGCGAGGTATTTGCTCGTTACAAGACTCCTCGTGTGGCACCTATGGGTCTCCTGCAACCGTTACCTGTTCCGTCCCGACCTTGGGGGTCTATATCAATGGACTTTATTGTGGAGCTGCCTACATCGGGGGGCATGAATACGATCATGGTAGTAGTTGATCACCTGACTAAAGCCGCACATTTTGTTCCATGCACCGGCCTCCCCTCAGCTAAGGATACAGTGAACTTGGTTATTCAGAATGTCTTCCGGCTGCATGGGGTCCCGGATGAGATCATCTCTGACCGTGGCGTACAGTTCACTTCAAGATTCTGGAAGGGGTTTTGCTCTGCACTCAATATTAATGTCTGTTTCTCTTCCGCTTACCATCCCCAGACAAATAGTCAGACTAAGCGCACCAACCAGACATTGGAACAATATCTAAGATGCTATGTTAGCCATCTCCAAGATGATTGGTTGGAATTACTGCCTTTAGCCAAATTTTCATACAATTCGCAGAGCGCCTCCACTAAGTTCACTCCTTTCTTTGCCAATCTGGGTTATCATCCATGTATCTTACCTAGGTCTCCGATTAATTCTCTTGTTCCAGCAGCTGAGGAAAGGCTGACTGAGATGAGGCAAAATCTGGAGGTTCTGAAGGAATCCCTGACCACGGCTCAAGAACGTTATAAGAGATCGGCTGATAGATTCCGTAAACCTGCACCCATGTTCAAGGTAGGAGATTCCGTGTGGTTATCAACTAAGAATCTGAAGTTAAACGTTCCTTCACAAAAACTTGGACAGAAATTCATTGGCCCTTTCAAGATCAACGGTATTGTGAGCTCTGTGGCCTGCCGTCTGAAGCTGCCTAGGACTATGAAGGTACACCCAGTTTTTCATGTATCTTTACTAAAGCCTGTATCTCCTAATACCTTCCAGGGACGTGTTGTGCCACCTCCGCAGCCTGTGGTGATTGATGGGCAAGAACAATTTGTGGTGGAGGAAATTATTGATTCCAGGATTCGCAGGAATCGGCTCCAATATCTTATAAGATGGCAGGGATATCCCCCTGAGGAAGATTCTTGGGAACCTGTGGAAAACATCAATGCCCAACAGAAAATCTCTCGTTTTCATCAAAGATTCCCTGAGAAACCAGGTCCACGATCGTCCTGAGGCCGCTTCTAAGGAGGGAGTAATGTCAGGACTCTGAACATTTTGATTACCTTTTGTGCATTACTGCCCTTTTCCAAGATGGCGTCTTTGGTCTCATGTGCACTGTGTCTTCCTGCTATATAACTCCACCCCAGCCTTTAGTCTGTGCTAGAGTATTCTGCCTTGCATCCATCTCCTGACGACTCCCTGGCTTTGCACCTGCACCTGCTCCTGTGAACCTGTGTGGAGATCCTGCTACTCAGCTCTGAGTTTCTGCTGCATACATCGGTTTCCAGTAATCCTCCATCTGGCTGCTTGTGTTTGTTTCCATCTGCATTTGCTGGACATGTAAGCTGTTGCTGCTCTGCTTAAACCTGAGACTTTTACCCAGGCCTCCCTGGTTGTGCTAAGATACTATTTGAACTGCCTTATAAGCATATCTATCTGGGTTTGGACTACCAAGGACTTATTCGTGTCAAGTATCCTCAAGAATAATTGTGCTTCATAGACTTTCTGCGTGATTGCAATTTCCTCTGAAGTTTCCTATAGACTGTTAAGCTGTGTTTAATATTTACACCAAGTGTTGTGGACTTGAGTTTCTCTCTGCACCTGTTTGAATCACCGTGTGATAATATAGACTTTACCACTTATAAAACTGTGTCCTGTAGTTGTCTTGTTCCATGCAAAGAGTCTCCTGAGTTATCCCTTATAATCTTTACAAGCCCTCTGAAATGTTATAATTAGGGATGAGTGAGTATACCAGTTGCTTGGGTTTTCCTGAGCACGCTCGGGTGATCTCCGAGTATTTGAGACTGCTTGGTGATTTAGTTTTCATCACCCCAGTTGAATGATTTACAGCGTCTAGCCAGCCTGAGTACATGTGGGGGTTGCCTGGTTGCTAGGAAATCTCCACATGTAATCAAGCTGTCTAGTAGCTGTAAATCATTCAGCTGGGGCGATGAAAACTAAATCACCGAGCAGTCATAAATACTCGGAGATCACCAGAGCGTGCTCGGGAAAACCCAAGCAACGAGTACACTCGCTCATCACTAGCTATAATGAAGTCCCCCTCAACCACAATCATTGTTCTCCCCCTCCACACCCATCATTGTACTCATCACTACCTCCATCATTGCCTTCTCATCCTCCACCTCCATCATTTCCTCCTTCCCCACCACCATTGTCTTTTCCACCACTACCATCTTTGTCCTTTACATCACAACCATCATTGCCCATTCCAACACCTCCATCATTGCCTCCCTCACCACCATCATTATTGCCCCACCACCATCGTTGCCTTCTCTCCCACCACCCCATCATTGCCCATTCCACCACCTCCATCATTGCCTCTTCCACCATCATCATCGCCTCCTCCACCATCATCATCGCCTCCCCACCACCATCATCGCCTCCCCCCCCACCATCATCATTGCCTCCCCCACCACCATCATTGCCTGCTCCCCACCACACCCATTACCCACATCATTGCCAATCTCCAATATCTCCAATGCACACACACAGCACCCACTCACTTCTCCGCAAGTTCCCAGCAGCAGCTGCCGCAGCACATCCCAACAGCTTCCTCTCTGAAATAGCCGTGCTGAATGATGACGTCATCCAGCCGTGCTGAGCCTGACAGGAAGTAGCGGGCAGGAAGGAGGACGGCGTCGGATCCCTGCAGCTCCGCTCCGGTCCCAAGCTGCAGAGATCGCAATCATGGTTCACCGCCGTTTAGGGGCCCACCTCCGGGGCCCCGATTCAGCAGCATCGGCGGGCAGTGTTAGCCTCAGCCTGCGGCTAACGCTGCCCGCTATTAAAGTGAAATGATATTCACTCCTCCACATATGCCAGCAGGTGTCAGTGCCTGGGCCCACCGGAGAATCCTTCGGTTCTCCGGTGGGCCAGTACGATCCTGTCTGTAACCTAAGACATGGGTGTAGAATATTACAAGGGTTTTCCGAACATCTACTATTAATGACCTATCCAAGAGACAGGTCATCAGTATCAGATCGGAGGGGGTCGGTCGAACACATGGGACCCAATTCCCACCAATCAGATGTTATTAGCTGTTCGACAAGAGACCTTTTATGGTGAAAAAGAGATTATATATATATATTGTAGATTTTGATATATATATATATATATATATATATATATATATATATATATATATATATTAGAAAAATATGGAACAGCACAAATCCTCCACTTATCTTCGGGTGCAGAGCCCAGACAACCCGTCCCTTGGTTGCTTTCAATCCATATATTTCACAAAAGCAGGCAGCACTCCATGTTCTTTAAGACAATATGCAGGTGTTTATTGAGCCCACATCTCCATGCAACGTTTCGGCTCTAACTGAGCCTTTCTCAAGCCTATATATATATCTATATCCACACACATACATGTAGATATCTTACATTGTCTCCTTTATTATGTATATTTCCATCTCTTATTATACAGTGCCCTCTCTTGCTATGCACAGCTCCATTCCCTACACATCGCATTATATAGAGCCCTGACTTTATTACATACCGTCCTGTCTTGTTAGATATATAATGCAGTGATGGCTGATGGGGCATGGGAAAGCTTCTTTTCTAATGGAGGAGCTGATGGAAAGGTCATCTGGTCACCGGCTGCTTCATCAGCAGTCATTTTATATCTAACAAGAGAGGGGACTATGTAATAAAAGAGGGCGAAGTGAAAAATGTACATAACAGCAGAGGAAGCTATATACAGTGCCTTGCGATTCTGCTCCCTGGAACTTTTCAACCTTATCCCACATATCATGCTTCAAACATAAAGATACCAAATGTAAATTTTTGGAGAAGAATCAACAAGTGAAACACAATTGTGAAGTTGAACAAAATTTATTGGTTATTTAAAATTTTTGTGGAAATTCAAAACCTGAAAAGTGGGGCGTGCAATATTATTCGGCCCTTTAACTTATACTTTGTTGCGCCACCTTTTGCTGCGATTACAAGTCGCTTGGGGTATGTCTCTTTCAGTTTTGAACACCGAGAGACTGAAATTCTTGCCCATTCTTCCTTGGCAAACAGCTCAAGCTCAGTGAGGTTTGATGGAGATCGTTTGTGAACAGCAGTTTTCAGCTCTTTTCACAGATTCTCGATTGGATTGAGGTCTGGACTTTGACTTGGTCATTCTAACACCTGGATACGTTTATTTGTGAACCATTCCATTGTAGATTTTGCTTTATGTTTGGGATCATTGTCTTGTTGGAAGACAAATCTCTGTCCCATTTTCAGGTAGTTTGCAGACTCCAACAGGTTTCCTTCAAGAATGGTCCTGTATTTGCCTCCATCCATCTTCCCATCAATTTTAACCATCTTCCCTGTCCCTGCTGAAGAAAAGCAGGCCCAAACCATGATGCTGCCACCACCATGTTTGACAGTGGGGATGGTGTTCTCAGGGTGATGAGCTGTGTTGCCTTTACGCCAAACATATCATTTGGCATTGTTGCCAAAAAGTTCGATTTCGGTTTCATCTGAGCAGAGCACCTTCTTCCACATGTTTGGTGTGTCTCCCAGGTGGCTTGTTGCAAACTTTAAACAACACTTTTTATGAATATCTTTGAGAAATGGCTTTCTTCTTGCCACTCTTCCATAAAGGCCAGATTTGTGCAGTGTACGACTGATTGTTGTCCTATGGACAGACTGTCCCACCTCAGCTGTAGATCTCTGCAGTTCATCCAGAGTGATCATGGGCCTCTTGGCTGCATCCCTGATCAGTCTTCTCCTTGTTTGAGATGAAAGTTTAGAGAGATGGCCATGTCTTGGTAGATTTGCAGTGGTATGATACTCCTTCCATTTCAATATGATTGCTTGCACAGTGCTCCTTGGGATGTTTAACCCCTTAAGCCCCGAGGGTGGTTTGCACATTAATGACCAGGCCAATTTTTACAATTCTGACCACTGTCCCTTTATGAGGTTATAACTCTGGAACGCTTCAACAGATCTTGGCGATTCTGACATTGTTTTCTCGTGACATATTGTACTTCATGTTAGTGGTAAAATTTCTTCGATATAACTTGCGTTTATTTGTGAAAAAAACGAATATTTGGCGAAAATTTTGAAAATTTCGCAATTTTCCAACTTTGAATTTTTATGCCCTTAAATCACAGACATATGTCACACAAAATACTTAATAAATAACATTTCCCACATGTCTACTTTACATCAGCACAATTTTGGAACCCAAATTTTTTTTTGTGACGGAGTTATAAGGGTTAAAAGTTGACCAGCAATTTCTCATTTTTACAACACCATTTTTTTTTAGGGACCACATCTCATTTGAAGTCATTTTGACGGGTCTATATGATAGAAAATACCCAAGTGTGACACCATTCTAAAAACTGCACCCCTCAAGGTACTCAAAACCACTTTCAAGAAGTTTATTAACCCTTCAGGTGTTTCACAGGAATTTTTGGAATGTTTAAATAAAAATGAACATTTAACTTTTTTTCACACAAAATTTATTTCAGCTCCAATTTGTTTTATTTTACCAAGGGTAACAGGAGAAAATAGACCCCAAAAGTTGTTGTACAATTTGTCCTGAGTACGCTGATACCCCATATGTGGGGGTAAACCACAGTTTGGGCGCATGGCAGAGCTTGGAAGCAAAGGAGCGCCATTTGACTTTTCAATGCAAAATTGACTGGAATTGAGATGGGACGCCATGTTGCATTTGGAGAGCCCCTGATGTGCCTAAACATTGAAACCCCTAACAAGTGACACCATTTTGGAAAGTAGACCCCCTAAGGAACTTATCTAGATGTGTGGTGAGCACTTTGACCCAACAAGTGCTTTACAGAAGTTTATAATGCAGAGCCGTAAAAATAAAAAATCATATTTTTTCACAAAAATGATCTTTTCACCCCCAATTTTTTATTTTCCCAAGGGTGAGAGAAGAAATTGGACCCCAAAAATTGTTCTGCAATTTGTCCTGAGTACGCTGATACCCCATATGTGGGTGTAAACCATTGTTTGGGCGCAGGGCAGAGCTCGGAAGGGAAGGAGCGCCATTTGACTTTTCAATGCAAAATTGACTGGAATTGAGATGGGACGCCATGTTGCATTTAGAGAGCCCTTGATGTGCCTAAACATTGAAACCCCTAACAAGTGACACCATTTTGGAAAGTAGACCCCCTAAGGAACTTATCTAGATGTGTGGTGAGCACTTTGACCCAACAAGTGCTTTACAGAAGTTTATAATGCAGAGCCGTAAAAATAAAAAATCATATTTTTTCACAAAAATGATCTTTTCACCCCCAATTTTTTATTTTCCCAAGGGTAAGAGAAGAAATTGGACCCCAAAAATTGTTGTGCAATTTGTCCTGAGTACACTGATACCCCATATGTGGGTGTAAACCATTGTTTGGGCGCAGGGCAGAGCTCAGAAGGGAAGGAGCGCCATTTGACTTTTCAATGCAAAATTGACTGGAATTGAGATGGGACGCCATGTTGCGTTTGGAGAGCCCCTAATGTGCCTAAACATTGAAACCCCCCACGAGTGACACCATTTTGGAAAGTAGACCCCTTAAGGAACTTATCTAGATGTGTGTTGAGCACTTTGACCCAACAAGTGCTTCACAGAAGTTTATAATGCAGAGCCGTAAAAATAAAAAATCATATTTTTTCACAAAAATGATTTTTCACCCCCATTTTTTTATTTCCCCAAGGGTAAGAGAAGAAATTAGACCACAAAAGTTGTTGTGCAATTTGTCCTGAGTACGACGATACCCCATATGTGGGTGTAAACCATTGTTTGGGCGCATAGCAGAGCTCAGAAGGGAAGAAGCGCTATTTTACTTTTCAATGCAAAATTGACTGGAATTAAGATGGGATGCCATGTTGCGTTTGGAGAGCCCCTGATGTGCCTAAACATTAAACAGACCCCACAAGTGACACCATTTTGGAAAGTAGACCCCCTAAGGAACTTATCTAGATGTGTTTTGAGAGCTTTGAACCCCCAAGTGTTTCACTACAGTTTATAACGCAGAGCCGTGAAAATAAAAATTATTTCTTTTTTCACAAAAATGAAATTTAGCCCCCAGTTTTGTATTTTCACAAGGGTATCAGGATAAATTGGACCCTAAAAGTTGTTGTCCAATTTGTCCTGAGTACGCTGATACCCCCTATGTGGGGGGGAACCACTGTTTGGGCGCATGACAGAGCTCGGAAGGGAAGGAGCGCCATTTGGAATGCAGACTTAAATGGATTGGTCTGCAGGCGTCACGTTGCATTTGCAGAGCCCCTGATGTACCCAAACAGTACAAACCCCCCACAAGTGACCCCATATTGGAAACTAGACCCCCCAAGGAACTTATCTAGATGTGTTGTGAGAACTTTGAACCCCCAAGTGTTTCACTACAGTTTATAACGCAGAGCCGTGAAAATAAAAATTATTTTTTTTTTTCACAAAAATGATTTTTTAGCCCCTAGTTTTGTATTTTCACAAGGGTATCAGGATAAATTGGACCCTAAAAGTTGTTGTCCAATTTGTCCTGAGTACGCTGATACCCCCTATGTGGGGGGGAACCACTGTTTGGGCGCATGACAGAGCTCGGAAGGGAAGGAGCGCCATTTGGAATGCAGACTTAAATGGATTGGTCTGCAGGCGTCACGTTGCATTTGCAGAGCCCCTGATGTACCCAAATAGTACAAACCCCCCACAAGTGACCCCATATTGGAAACTAGACCTCCCAAGGAACTTATCTAGATGTGTTGTGAGAACTTTGAACCCCCAAGTGTTTCACTACAGTTTACAACGCAGAGCCGTGAAAATAAAACATATTTTTTTTCCCACAAAAATGATTTTTAGCCCCCCAAATTTTTATTTTCCCAAGGATAACAAGAGAACTTGGACCCCAGAAGTTGTTGTTCAATTTGTCCCTAGTACGCTGATACCCCATATGTTGGGGTAAACCCCTTTTTGGACGCACGGGAGAGCTCGGAAGGGAAGGAGCACTGTTTTACTTTTTCAACGCAGAATTGGCTGGAATTGAGATTGGACGCCATGTCGCGTTTGGAGAGCCCCTGATGTGCCTGAACAGTGGAAACTCCCCAATTCTACCTGAAACCCTACCCCTAACCTCACCCCTAACCGTTTACTGAACATTTTCTGACAGTCATAAGTGCCACGTATATAAGTGCCACGTATATAAGTGCCACGTATTTAAGAGCCACGTATTTAAGTGCCACGTATTTAAGTGCCACGTATTTCAGTGCCACGTATTTCAGTGCCACGATATTTCAGTGCCACGTATTTCAGTGCCACGTATTTCAGTGCCACGTATTTCAGTGCCACGTATTTCAGGCACTGAAAAATACGTGGCACGTAAATACGTGGCACGTAAATACGTGGCACTGAAATACGTGGCACTTAAATACGTGGCACTTAAATACGTGGCACTTAAATACGTGGCACTTATATACGTGGCCACTGAAATATCGTGGCACTTATATACGTATATAAACGTATATTTCAGTGCCACGTATTTCAGTGCCACGTATTTCAGGTTAGGGGTAGGGTTAGGGGTAGGGTTAGGGTTTTTTGTTTTTTTCTTGTTTTCTTGTGTTTTTCTATAAAAACGCATGCGTTTTACCGCGTTTACATGCATTTTTTCACACATGCGGTTTTTTTAAAAAACGCATGCAGATAAAAACGCAAGTGTGAAACCAGACTAAAAGACGCTTTTTATAGCAAAAAAGTTTTTGCGTCTCCACATTTTGAGACCTATAATTTTTCCACATTTTGGTCCACAGAGTCATGTGAGGTCTTGTTTTTTGCGGGACGAGTTGACGTTTTTATTGGTAACATTTTCGGACACGTGACCATTTTTTATCACTTTTTATTCCGATTTTTGTGAGGCAGAATAACCAAAAACCAGCTATTCATGAATTTCTTTTGGGAGAGGCGTTTATACCGTTCTGCGCTTGGTAAAATTGATAAAGCAGTTTTATTCGTCGGGTCAGTACGATTACAGCGATACCTCATTTATATCATTTTTTTATGTTTTGACGCTTTTATACGATAAAAACTATTTTATAGAAAAAATAATTATTTTGGTATCGCTTTATTCTGAGGACTATAACTTTTTTATTTTTTTGCTGATGATGCTGTATGGCGGCTCGTTTTTTGCGGGACAAGATGACGTTTTCAGCGGTAACATGGTTATTTATATCCGTCTTTTTGATCGCGTGTTATTCCACTTTTTGTTCGGCGGTATGGTAATAAAGCGTTGTTTTTTGCCTCGTTTTTTTTTTTTTTTTTCTTACGGTGTTTACTGAAGGGGTTAACTAGTGGGCCAGTTTTATAGGTTGGGTCGTTACGGACGCGGCGATACTAAATATGTATACTTTTATTGTTTTTGTTTGTTTTTTTTAGATAAAGAAATGTATTTATGGGAATAATATTTTTTTTTTTATTATTATTTATTTAGGAATTTTTTTTTTTTTTTTTTTTTACACATGTGGAAATTTTTTTTTTTACTTTGTCCCAGGGGGGGACATCACAGATCGCAGATCTGATAGTGTGCACAGCACTCTATCAGATCGGCGATCATACTTTCATCGGAGCAGGCTGCAGCTTTCATCTGCAGCCTGCTCCGACCCGGAAGTGCTCCCTGCAGGACCCGGATACAGCCCCTCGGCCATTTTGGATCCGGGGCCTGCAGGGAGAAGACGTTCGGTACGAGGTGAGTACATCACCTTGTACCGATCGTCTCAGGGAAGCCCGCAGGGAGCCCCCTCCCTGCGCGATGCTTCCCTGTACCGCCGGTACACCGCGATCATGTTTGATCGCGGTGTGCCGGGGGTTAATGTGCCGGGGGCGGTCCGTGACCACTCCTGGCACATAGTGCCGGATGTCAGCTGCGATATGCAGCCGACACCCGGCCGCGTTCGGCCGCGCTCCCCCCGTGAGCGCGGCCGATCGCGTATGACGTACTATCCCGTCACCGGGAATTAAGGCCCACCCCACCTCGACGGTATAGTACGTCATACGGGCTTAAGGGGTTAAAGTTTTGGAAATCATTTTGTATCCAAATCCGGCTTTAAACTTCTCCACAACAGTATCACGGACCTGCCTGTTGTGTTCCTTGGTCTTCATGATGCTCTCTGTGCTTCAAACAGAACCCTGAGACTATCACAGATTAGGTGCATTTATACGGAGACTTGATTACACACAGGTGGATTATATTTATCATCATTAGGCATTTAGGACAACATTGGATCATTCAGACATCCACAATGAACTTCTGGAGTGAGTTTGCTGCACTGAAAGTAAAGGGGCCGAATAATATTGCACGTCCCACTTTTTAGTTTTTGAATTTCCATAAAAATGTAACCCCTTTACCCCCAAGGGTGGTTTGCACATTAATGACCGGGCCAATTTTTACAATTCTGACCACTGTCCCTTTATGAGGTAATAACTCTGGAACGCTTTTACGGATCCCAGTGATTTTGACAATATTTTCTCAAGACATATTGTACTTCATGGTAGTGGTAAAATTTCTTTGATATTACCTGCATTTATTTGTGAAAAAAAAAAGAAATTTGGCAAAAATTTTGAAAATGTCGCAATTTACCAATTTTTAATTTTTATGCCCTTAAATCACAGAGTTATGTCACACAAAATACTTAATAAGTAACATTTCCCACATGTCTACTTCACATCAGCACAATTTTGGAACCAACATTTTTTTTGTTAGGGAGTTATAAGGGTTAAAATTTGACCAGAAATTTCACATTTTTACAACACCATTTTTTTTTAGGGAACACATTACATTTGAAGTCACTTTGAGGGGTCTATTTGATAGAAAATACCCAAGTGTGACACCATTCTAACAACTGTACCCCTCAAGGTGCTCAAAACCATATTCAATAAGTTTATTAACCCTTTAGGTGTTTCACAGAAATTTTTGGAATGTTTAAAAAAAATTAACATTTAAATTTTTTTCAACATTTTTTTTCTTTAGCTCCAATTTGTTTTATTTTACCAAGAGTAACAGGAGAAATTGGACCCCAAAAGTTATTGTACAATTTGTTCTGAGTATGCTGATACCCAATATGTGGGGGTAAACCACTGTTTGGGCGCATCGCAGAGCTCAAATGGAAGGAGCGCCATTTGACTTTTCAATGCAAAATTGACTGCAATTGAGATGAGACGCCATGTCGCGTTTGGAGAGCCCCTGATGTGCCTAAACATTGAAACCCCCCACAAGTGACACCATTTTGGAAAGTAGACCTCTGAAGAAACTTACCTAGATGTGTGGTGAGCCCTTTGACCCACCAAGTGCTTCACAGAAGTTTATAATGTAGAGCTGTAAAAATAAAAAATCATATTTTTTCACAAAAATGATCTTTTCGCCCCCAATTTTTTATTTTCCCAAGGGTAACAGAAGAAATTGGATGCCAAAATTTGTTGTGCAATTTGTTCTGAGTACGCTGATACCCCATATGTGGGGGTAAACCACTGTTTGGGCGCATGGCAGAGCTCGTAAGGGAAGGAGCGCCGTTTGACTTCCAATGCAAAATTGACTGGAATTGAGATGGGAAGCCATGTTGCGTTTGCAGAGCTCCTGATGTGCCTAAACATTGAAAACCCCACAAATGACACCATTTTGGAAAGTAGACCCCTAAGGAACTTATCTAGATGCGTTGTGAGAACTTTGAACCCCCAAGTGTTTCACTACAGTTTATAACGCAGTCGTGAAAATAAAAATTATTTTTTTTCCACAAAAATTATTTTTTAGCCCCTAGTTTTGTATTTTTCCAAGGGTAACAGGAGAAATTAGACCCCAAAAGTTGTTGTCCAATTTGTCCTGAGTATGCTGATACCCCATATGTGGGAGAAAACTACTGTTTGGGTGCATGGCAGAGCTAGGAAGGGAAGGAGCGCCGTTTGGATTGCAGACTAAGATGGAATGGTCTGCAGGCGTCACATTGCGTTTGCAGAGCCCCTGATGTACCTAAACAGTAGAAACCCCCCACAAGTGACCCCATATTGGAACCTAAACCCTCCAAGGAACTTATCTAGATGTGTTGTGAGAACTTTGAACCAACAAGTGTTTCACTACAGTTTAGAACGCAGAGCCGTGAAAATAAAAAATCATTATTTTTCCCACAAAAATTTATTTTTTTGCCCCCCAAATTTTTATTTTCCCAAGGGTAACCAGAGAAATTGGACCCCAAAAGTTGTTGTCCAATTTGTCCTTAGTACGCTGATACCCCATATGTTGGGGTAAACCCCTGTTTTTTCGCACGGGAGAGCTTGGAAGGGAAGGAGCACTGTTTTACTTTTTCAACGCAGAATTGGCTGGAATTGAGATCGGACACCATGTCGCGTTTGGAGAGCCCCTGATGTGCCTAAACAGTGGAAACCCCCCAATTCTAACTGAAACCCTAACCCAAACACACCCCTAACCCTAATCCCAACCATAACTCAAACACAACCCTAAACCCTAATCCCAACCCTAACCATAACCCTAACCACACCCCTAACCCAAACATGCCCCTAACCCTAATCCCAACCACATCCCTAACCCCAACACACCCCTAACCCTAATCCCAACCCTAACCACACCCTAACTCCAACACACCCCTAACCCTAATCCCAACCATAACCCTTACCAAACTTTTAACCCTGACACACCCCTAACCCTAATCCCAACCGTAAATGTAACCCAAACCCTAACCCTAACTTTAGCCCCAACCCTAATTTTAGCCCCAACCCTAAACCTAACTGTAGCCCCAACCCTAACTGTAGCCCTAACCCTAACTTTAGCCCCAACCCTAACTTTAGCCCCAACCCTAACTTTAGCCCCAAGCCTAACCCTTACTTTAGCCCCAACCCTAACTGTAGCTCCAACCCTAACTTTAGCCCCAACCCTAACCCTAACTTTAGCCCCAACCCTAACCCTAACTGTAGCCCCAACGCTAACCCTAACTTTTGCCCCAACCCTAACCCTAACTGTAGCCCCAACCCTAACCCTAACTGTAGCCCCAACCCTAACTGTAGCCCTTAACCTTACTTTAGCCCCAACCCTAACTGTAGCCCTAACCCTAACTGTAGCCCTAACCCTAACGAGAAAATGGAAATAAATACATTTTTTAAAGTTTATTTTTCCCTAACTAAGGGTGTGTTTGATTTACTTTTATAGCGCGTTTTTTAGCTGATTTTTATGATTGGCAGCTGTCACACACTAAAAGACACTTTTTATTGCAAAAAATAGTTTTTGCATCTCCACATTTTGAGAGCTATAATTTTTCCATATTTTAGTCTACAGAGTCATGTGAGATCTTGTTTTTTGCGGGCCGAGTTGACGTTTTTATTGGTACCATTTTTGGGAACGTAACATTTTTTGATGGCTTTTATTCCGATTTTTGTGAGGCAGAATGAACAAAAATTTATTTGTGGGGGCGTTTATACCGTTCCACGTTTGATAAAATTGATAAAGCTGTTTTATTCTTCGAGTCAGTATGATTACAGCGATGCCTCATTTATTTTTTTTATGTTTGGCGCTTTTATACGATAAAATCTATTTTATATAAAATATAATTATTTTTGCATTGCCTTATTCTGAGGACTATAACTTTTTTATTTTTTCGCTGATGACGCTGTATGGTGGCTCATTTTTTTTGCAGGACAAGATGATGTTTTCAGCAGTACCATGTTTTTTATATCCCTTTTTGATCGCGTGTTATTCCACTTTTTGTTCGGCGGTATGATAATAAAGCGTTGTTTTTTGACTCATTTTTTTACGGTGCTCACTGAAGGGGTTAACTAGTGGGACAGTTTTATAGGTCGGGTCGTTACGGACGCGGCGATACTAAATATGTGTACTTTTATTTTATTTTTTTATTTAGACAAAGAAATTTATTTATTGGAACAATATTTTTTTTTCTTTATTTAGGATTTTTTTTTTTTTTTTTTTTACACCTGTAAATATTTTTTTTTTAACTTTGTAACATTGCCCCGGGGGGGGGGGGCATCACATTATATTGTCAGATCGCTGATCTGATACTTTGCAGTGCACTGTGTCAGATCAGCAATCACACAGGCACTGAAGGAGGCTTGCTGGCGCCTGCTCTGAGCAGGCGCTTGCAAGCCACCTCCCTACAGGACCCGGAAGGCCCCCCGCAGCCATTTTGGCTCTGGGCCTGCAGGGAGGAGGAGGTAGCAGACCCTCGGAGCAACGCAATCACATTGCGTTGCTCCGAGGGTCTCAGGGAAGCACGCAGGGAGTCCCCTCCCTGCGCGATGCTTCCCTGTGCCGCCGGAACGCTGCGATCATGTTTGATCGCAGTGTTCCGGGGGTTAATGTGCCAGGAGCTGTCCGCGACCGCTCCTGGCACATAGTGCCGGATGTCAGCTGCGATAGTCAGCTGACACCCGGCCCCGATCGGCCGCGCTCCCCCGTGAGCGCGGCTGATCGGTGATAACGTACTATCCCGTCGGTGGTCATACGGGCCCATACCACCTCGACGGGATAGTACGGCAGATGTCAGAAAGGGGTTAAAATAACCAATACATTTCGTTCAACTTCACAATTGTGTTCCACTTGATGTTGATTCTTGACCAAAAATTTACATTTGGTACCTTTATGTTTGAAGCATGATATGTGGGAAAAGGTTGAAAAGTTCTAGGGGGCCGAATACTTTCGCAAGGCACTGTTCTTGTGTCTCCCCCTGAATACAGACATATTCCCCATCATTAAAAATATAAAGTGATAAGCATCACTGTGTGCCTGATTAATTATAATCTTTGTTGCCTAATTATATAAATTGAGTCTGTGACTCTGCTCAATTAAATGTAAGGCTATGTGTACACAGAAAATATGCAAGGTTTACAATACATGCAAACTGAATGAGATCCCTGAAGTCTCATGCACACGCTGCTTATTTTTTCTTTACATATTTGCAGCAAATTCAAATCTGCATAATGTAAATTCTTGCAGCGTATTTCACCCGTACTAATGGGGTAAAATACATAACAAAAGCACCGCAAAAACATTGCCAAAAAATAAATGTGTTTTATGCAGCGTCCTTCCTGCCAACACATTAGGACATTCATTTTCTCCTGCAAATCCTGAACATGTGCACATACAGTAGCCTTAGTCCCTGTCCTGTGTCCCTCTAATTAGTATAAGTCCTTGATAGCATCATAATGAATTTGGGGGTGGAGGAAGACGCCATCAGGTACTGAGCATCCTCCGTCACCTCCCAATACATTACAAGTCCCTGACAGCGTCTTCTCCCACCTTTCAATTCATTATAAAGTGACCTTTATAATTTCCTCTTTGGACAACTCCTCCAGCTATAAGTGGGTCACAATCTATTCTGCTTCTCGTACCTTTAGCAATCACCTGAAATCTTGGGGCAACTCAGGAGCAAGTTTTGTTTTTTTTATTTCCTGGATCACCACCACAAGGAAAAATTACAAATAACATACTGTCCATGGAAAATAATGAGCTTATAATGTACTAGATGATTTTTGTACCCGGTCTGCTCTTATTCTAATCAATGTGGGTCTTATTATTCATCTCCCATCCTGTAGTGAGAAGAATAAGTAAAGAAAGAGATTCTATTGTAATTATTATATTTATTACAAATCATTAAAAAATATGTAAGTGGAAAATCCATTAGATATCATGCTACGAAATAGATCTTCGTTGTCCCACTCTACGTCTAGATTCTATCTCTTTTTGAGAAGGGAGATGGATTACACTAAACGAAAAGCAGGCCTTCCAAGATGGCTCTCTCGTTTCTCAGCCTTAACCCCAGAGCATATCCTTAAGGCAATGTTTTATGCTTGGAAGGCCTTACCGGCCTCTTCTTACAGGGAAATGTTGCTTAGATTGTATCATGGCACATATGTATCCCCACATCGTTCGTTTCTTATGGGTCTATCTCAATCGGATAATTGTTTGAAGTGTGCAGCTTCTGGGGCAGACCTTTATCATCAATTTTGGGATTGCCCGATTATTATGAGGTTTTGGGGGGAGGTAAAAAGTTTCTGTCTAGACCACCTCTTGAATTATATACCCTACACGGCAGAGTGGGCGATTTTGGGAATATGGCCTGGAGAAGCTTTAAGAATTACAAGAGGGGCTAAACGTTTGGCATCTATAGTGTCCATGGTGGGGAAAAAATGTATATTACAACAATGGATAACAGCAGAACCCCCAACACTGACAATGTTTTTAAATAAATTAAAGCATGTGTTCCGTATGGAATGGATAGAGACGCAGCTGGGGGAAGATCGTATGGTACCCCGCTTTTTTGATACATGGGAGAGTTTTATTGACTTGTTCTCTGAAGAGGTAAAAACTCATCTTATAGCTTGTTTTGAACAGTCCACATGGTATATTACTAGGATAGTGGCAGGCGACCCCCCGATCCGATCTACTGGACAGGATGGGATGGGACAGGAGTGACAAATCGTCAAACAATTGTGGCCAATGGGTTGGGAGGGTTCTTGTAATGCAGAGATATTGCTGGTTTGATTAAATAGACATGCCAGGGTGTGACGGAAGTGACATTACACTAAATAATTGTTACTTGTAGGTTATGATAGATTCAATACTGAAAAGTTATTGTTTGTTTTATAATTTTTATTTTTATTGTTTAAAACTGAAACAAAAAATAAGTTAAAATGAAGGTCATTTTTCTTTTAAATATGTGATACTGTTGAGTTTACTGTTCTTATGGACACTGTCTATAATCTTACATGCTTCAAATATTTGATGCTCATGAGACATTGAATTGTATACTAATGTATGGATTACTGTATTGCATAATTTTGTGAGCATGTACATTACATCCTTCAATAAAAACTTTTAAATATAAAAAAAAAAAATATGTAAGTAAAATATGTAATATGTTTGAAGAACATAATAAATGATCTAGACAGAAATTCCACTGATGTTACCTAATCTGGTCATTGGTTATTCTATATCTCCTGGTGCAGGTGTACACGGTCACATTACATACAAGCACACACTGCTCCAAGGTCGTCTAAGGTCAGAATGTCGATTACAACCACATGTAATATGCAGGGATGGAAAGAAGAATGCAGCAATGATAAATTTCACACAGGGGCCCTCCAAAAGGACATGATTTTGAGGGTCCATCCTTCATCTATACAGAACATGTGCACGCTTAATTTTTCATAATATCAATAAGTTCTAAGAAGTTAGGTGTAAGTATCAGAAAAAGACCTTAGTGACCAATGATTGACTCTGGTCACCTCCGAATGGAGTTACTTTTGGTGTCAGAGCCTTTCTCAGCATACTCTTGTCCTCTAGTCTATTCCTTGTTACATCCAATATCGAGCTATTTTTTAGCCCTATTACCAAAATAACAAATTATTCCCTATCCACAGGTTAGGGGTTAACTTGCTGATCGCTAGGATTCCTATAAATGGGAGCATTGTGATGGTCTTTGGTAAGGAAGGGGGGTCCTCAAACTGTCCCTGGAACAGGGACCTTAACCATCCCTGTCCCAGGGGTACTCTTGGAGGTAGAGAAGCCCGAGACTCCAACCTTACTGTGTTCCTCTTAAACTCTGATCTCTCTTTTTCTTACCAATTTATATAGGAAGAGGAAATGACCAGATCAGAAGCAGCTGAAATGGAGCTGCATGTTTCTAGCCAACATATAACAGGTGGTTAACCTCTTCTGCACCAGAGGAAACTAAATCCATTTAATATGGATCACCTCTATGCTGATGACACACAGATCTACATCTCTGGACCAGATATCACCTCCCTACTAACCAGAATCCCTCAATGTCTGTCCACTATTTCATCCTTCTTCTCCGCTAAATTTCTGAAACTTAACATGGACAAAACAGAATTCATCATCTTTCCCCCATCTCACGTGACCCCCCCAACGAACCTATCCATTACAGTAAATGGCTGCCCACTCTCCCCAGTCCCACAAGCTCGCTGCCTCGGGGTTATCCTTGACGCTGATCTCTCCTTCAAACCACACATCCAAGCCCTTTCCACTTCCTGCCGACTTCAACTCAAAAATATTTCACGAATCCGTTCATTCCTCAACCAAGAATCTGCAAAAACCCTAGTCCATGCCCTCATCATCTCTCGTCTTGACTACTGCAACCTCCTGCTCTGTGGCCTCCCCTCAAACACTCTCGCACCCCTCCAATCTATTCTAAACTCTGCTGCCCGACTAATCCACCTGTCCCCCCGCTATTCTCCGGCCTCTCCCCTCTGTCAATCCCTTCACTGGCTCCCCATTGCCCAGAGACTCCAGTACAAAACCCTAACCATGACGTACAAAGCCATCCACAACCTGTCTCCTCCTTACATCTGTGACCTCATCTCCCGGTACTTTCCTACACGCAACCTCCGATCCTCACAAGATCTCCTTCTCTACTCCCCTCTTATCTCCTCTTCCCACAATCGTATACAAGATTTCTCTCGCGTATCACCCCTACTCTGGAACCCTCTACCACAACACATCAGACTCTCGCCCACCATCGAAACCTTCAAAAAGAATCTGAAGACCCACCTCTTCCGACAAGCCTACAACCTGCAGTAACCACCGATCAACCAACCGCTGCACGATCAGCTCTATCCTCACCTACTGTATTCTCACCCATCCCTTGTAGATTGTGAGCCCTCGCGGGCAGGGTCCTCACTCCTCCTGTACCAGTTATGACTTGTATTGTTCAAGATTATTGTACTTGTTTTTATTATGTATACCCCTCCTCACTTGTAAAGCGCCATGGAATAAATGGCGCTATAACAATAAATAATAATAATAATAATAATAATATGGGACACAAATCACACCATCTCTAAAGAAGATCTGCGATTCATTACCAGATGTGACCGTCTCACTCCAGGTCTTCCAGGGGGACATGACACCCTCGTGTAACTAGAACCCTGAAAAGGGGGCTCTACAGCCCCATCTTCAATAGAGGACAGGTATGCATGCTCATCGTTTGCTCCATTTATTGTCTACAATATTATAGAAACTATAGAAAGGTATTGAGAAAGCCAAGTACAGATTTTGTCCCAAAAAAGGTCGATCATGCGCACCTCTGCTGAATTCATCAAGCTATGATCTTAGTATTCCAGAGCCCACATTTTGGGATCACTGGGGGGGTTCACATCGGCAAGTGATCTTTTATCCAGTAGATAGGGAATAACTGATTATTTTAGGAAGAAATCTTTACTAAAGTAAAAAAAGCCAGCTTTAATGTATACAGTTAGATATCAAAAAAAGGAGGGTCAGTCAATCACATCCTGCAGTAGTTTATAAAGTGTGAAAGTAAAAGTTTCTGTGTATGAATGGTTTCTATCAGTGGATGTGTGGTGAGAGCGAATCCAGGCATCCTGCCAGAGAAACAATGGAATTGTAAGGAAAACTTCCGCTCCTCCGCCAGCCAAACAGCTGTATTCCCCTGACTATGACATAATAACGCACTAGTATGTGTCAGTCCGGGCGGTAACACCAAACATTCCTGTTTTATGTTCTTGAATTACATTTTAGTAATGGTTTCAATGGGACTCACACTGGAGATGGGTTTTGATTGGAAAAACATTATTTACTTTCATTGATTTTTTTTTTACAAGAATCCAGATTGGGGATCGGTTTGGCATTTGGAGGTGCACAATGTCGATCCGACCAATGCTATGTGTGATGCCCTTTTAGGACTCTTCCCAAGACCTCTTACTTTTTTAAGAGGATGAACTGTGATAACATCAAGAGAGAATTAGGACACTGCTGCTGCTGCATGTCTGAGCTGAGAGAAAAAGCCCGGGAGAGTGTGTGTGCAGGGGGGTGAGGTCTAGTGTCTGCTGTTTAGGAGATGCTGTGAGAAGAAGAGAGACTGCCATGTGAAACTCACTGTGAGGCACGGAGACTGGACTCTGTAAAAGTCTGCTACCAGCATGTGTGTGAGGGTGTTAACCCCTTCATCTTGGGAACCTGTAGTTCTGCTGTGGAACAAGGACAGAGCATTCTTGAGAGCTTGTGTGACTGTGGACCTCTATGGAGTCCCTTTTGTGGTGAGCTGAGAAGCAATAGGAAACATCCTGTGCAGATTCAGGCGGTTTGCTCTCAGGAGAATTCGTGAGTGACTACTGGAGGAGAGACGGTATCCTGAACCATCCGTATTGAGAGGGACCCGTTGAAGTGCTATCCCGTACCGTATCCTGAGGCTACAGAACTGTAAGTCCCCGGTGTGTGGGCTCGACATAGGCCAACAAGACGTGGAGTTTTGTTTTTCAGTAGCTGTTTTGGAGCCGAAGATCTTGGAACTGGCTGTAGCCGATGCAAGTTATATGCCTGAGTAGAGACTTCCCTCAGGTTAACGGTACCATAATAATAGATACCTGGGTATCCCTAGATTAAGTGTTTAAGAACTTCTGTTATATTTATATGGATTGTTATTGTGGGTTTTGAACGGTTTATACTCAGTGTGCCATCCCAGGGGGTCCCATAATATCACCTCATCTGATTTACACCTGTTTTCTTAGTACCTGATTTGACCTTTTGGACAGGTAAATTTATTCCATATCCCAGTGTAACACATTCAAAAAGGGAACCTTAGGATCGGCATATTGATTTCAGCTCTGGCTGAGTGAGTATACTCAATAAGGGGATTTCAGTCTGTTTCTTTCAAATACTAAATATCACTCCTACTGTTATTTTAGTAAAGACAATATTGGGATTTCTGCCTCAGTCTCGGTTTGTAACCCACTGGATCTTATTCGGACCTCTGGTCATTACATTTTTGGTGTAGTTGGCAGGAACCAGATGTCTTGCATATTGCTAGCGGAGGAGCTTTAAAAGTGACAGCCATGAGTAAAACCAAGATGGTGGCTGAGTGTGACTTTGTAATGGCGACAAATATCACCAAGTTGGCTAATGGCGCGAAAACTCCACGCAATGCCTACCATTGTGGGCATTTCCAATGGAAAAGAGAGCGAAAATGGAGGGCTGATGCCCGCCCAAAATGGGTGAGGCTGAAGAAAAGACCACGACCCCAGCAGTAGAATCTGAAGGAAAGGGTGGGGCAGCCAGAAGTAACTCCATCCACGAATGGGTGGAGCCCAGAAGAGCATGACGGCATGCCCGGAAGGGAAGAGGGATGCCATTACCAAGCAAGTTACCTACTGAGAGCAAAGACACTGCGGATGCAGATGAGCTGGCACCAGAAGGAACGATAGAGAAGCCGGAAGTCGTGGAGAGAAGAATCTTCGAGGCAGTGATTCCAAGTTAACGCGGCAGCAGTGGAGGACTGTCGCAGCTGACCGCAGCTCTGGTGAGTGAGAGGCCTGCTCCCACTTCAGATCCCACACCGTCTCCTGCCCCATCACATTCGCCGACCCCTGAATCCTCCCACGATGTCTATCTGGATGAGCCCCGGGGGAGGAAATATGTCCGGCAGAATGATCCGCGGACCTGTATTGACTAGTGAGGACCCCTTTAAGTAAGAAGAGTTGTGACGGTTGCACCAAGAGAGAGCTGTTCCGCGTCTCCTGATGGTCAAGGAGCCCTGACTGGCACCAGGACCTGGTGTCGGGTATAGTCGAAAGACTTTTGTTTGTTTCCCCCTCCCCAAGTTTTCTTTGGGCACGTTTGCGCACCCCCTGCTGGATTACAGAACTAAAGCCCTAAAAGGGTTAATTGCCATGGACTGTGTATGTGGCTGTTCTAAGTGTTGGACTTTTTTTGCCTTAAACTTTTATATAAACAGCCCACTTTTTTTTGTGATCCTGTGGTCCGCTGAAGGAGGGAGGGGGGGAATTCAAACAGGAGGACCCGAGGAGTGAGCCAGGTCAGGACTAAATGGACTGCTGCTTAGTTGGCCACTGGCCAGTATGTTTGTTTTGAAGTGACTCTCTGTGTTTTGTTGATTCCTCTGTTTGGATACCCAGAACAGGAAAGGACTGGTCCTATCATCCCCAAAATTGTTGTTCCTTATGTGTATAGGTTCCAGGAGCCAAGGAACCGGGGTAAGCATGACCAATGTTAAATAACTTGAACTCTTGTTCCAGGGCTCTAACTAAGTGGAGCCTGGGTCACGGATGACCCACTGAAGTATCAGAGATTGTGTGCATTTTATTGATATTTTTTGTGCTATATTAAAAAGTAAAAAATGTGTGTTGTAACAGTTTTAAAGTTACAGGTGTCACTATGGTCGGGACGACCATATTTAAGAAGGGAGGAATGTAAGGGAGTGACTTGTGTGGTTTCCTGCTTTTTATTAATGTGCACTGTAATGTATTTGTCATGTACTGTAATGTGTTGTATTGTGCTTTAGTTTAGGGATAGATTAGTATAAGGGAATTAGAATAGAGGGGGCACAGTAGAAATAGAGCATAGGATTGATAAGAGTGTTAGTTAGATACAGGCAGCAAAGGAGTTATGTAGATGGGAGGGGCACAGAGCAGAGCAGCATGCAGCAGGGGGAGATAGGAGAAAAACTTTCTGGTTAGTGAGAAGTTCCTGGGCAGCTTGCCCGAAGGCAAGATGCATGTAGAATTTAAGATTTATATAGCCGCAAGAATGGAGCGACTATGGCTGGAGGGAATCCCAGGATAGGAACCAATGTGGAAGGCCACCAGTGATCAGAGGTCAACTCATGGAGGTTTCGGGGTTTATGACCGGGGCAGGTGGCGCTGAGAGAGCTATCCTAGCATCAATTCATAAGAAAGCCGGACCTGGGACACGAGTAGAACTGGTGGGCCGGAGCACGTGTGGAACAAAGTAAGTGCAGGAGATGGAAGAATTTGTCAGGAAGAATCAGGTCTGTCCAAAGGACAGGGAGAGTGAGGAGATGCCACTCTGTGTGAACTGTGCTGCTGATTTGATGGATGCTTTGCTGTTTATTAAAGTTCAACAGTTGGAAAAAGACATCTTCTCTGAAGTGATTTGCAGAGCCTACGTGACAGCATCCGAAAGAAATTTGAGCTAGAGAGTGTGCTGTGGTGCATGTTACACATGCTGTACAAGGACCTTTGTTTAACTTTTCATGAGCAAGGTGCCTGGGTGCTCACTGACTGTTGCTTAGTGGACTCGCCCATGGCTGCCACCCCGTGCCACCTTGTTACACACTGCTCATCACCTGCCCAATACAATCCCAACAGTGATACATGGTGGCAGCATCATGCTATAGGGGTGTTTTTCATCTGCAGGGACAAGACGACTGGTTGTCATTGAAGGAAACATGAATTCTGCCAAGTACAGAGATATCCTGGATGAAAACCTCTTCCAGAGTGCTCTGGGCCTCAGACATGGCCGAAGGTTCACCTTCCAACAAGACAATGACCCTAAGCACATAGCTAAAATAACAAAGGAGTGGCTTCAGAACAACTCTGTGACCATTTTTGACTGGCCAAGCCAGAGCCCTGACCTAAACCCAACTGAGCATCTCTGGAGAGACCTGAAAATGGCATCCACCAACGTTCACCATCCAACCTGACGGAACTGGAGAGGATCTGCAAGGAGCAATGGCAGAGGATCCCCAAATCGAGGTGTGAAAAGCTTGTTGCATAATTTCCAAGAAGACTCATGGCTGTACTAGCTCAAAAGGTGCTTCTACTCAATACTGAGCAAAGGGTCTGAATACTTATGGCCATGTGATATTTCAGTTTTTCTTTTTAATAAATTTGCAAAAAGTACTACATTTCTGTTTTTTTTTTAAGTCAAGATGGGGTGCAGAGTGAACATTAATGAGAAAAAAATGAACTTTTTGGAATTTACCAAATGGCTGCAATGAAACAAAGAGTGAAACATTTAAAGGGGTCTGAATACTTTCCGTAACCACTGTATATAATCAGGATGGGGGAAGCTCAGTCCAAGTCTTGCATTGGGGCCCATCAGACTCTAGTTACACCACTGCATGTGTACATACCGTTAGGTGGCTCTATAGCTGTGAAACTACAGTTTCTAGCATATCCAGCATAAGGAGGGTTAATTTCAGATGGAGACAATTGCATCCTCTACATGTATGATGCTGCTCTGTGTATATCATTATCAGCCTTAAAATCCATGTTGCAGCTCTCCGGTGGTGACATATGTAAGTGGTAATTGCATTATTTCAATGCTGGCACATGCTAATATGATTCCAGATGGGAGGGGTCATTTACTATGTCGGCGAGAAGTCTGAAGCAATTAACAAGTTTGCATTTTTAATTTAACGAGTAATTGCTCTTCTGTCGGGGCCGTACCTGATTAATCTTTGCTTTTTATGAAAGTTGGACCAATGTGACAGGAACAATTAAAACCTGTACTACTGATCATCTGCCACGTACCAGTGAATTAAAGCTTACAGGCTCTTTTTCTCTCCAAAAAGCTGAAGGATCTGTTCAGAAATTGTTCTTTTTCGTTCAAGACCGTTCTTGTGAGAATTATCACTGCTTGGATATTCTGTCTTTGGGTTTGTGCACATGACATCTTTTCCTGGAGGATTTAGCCTCGAATATACCTGAAGAAGCACCACTAAGAAAACCTTGGCTGCTCAGCTACTGGGATAAGGATGTCATGCTCACAGACCAGACTAGTCTTTTAAAACTTGGTTCATACTGGAGTCACGGCTTTGGACACATGTCATGTATCGACTATATCATGTATTGACGTGTTTCCAATTTGTCCATGAGTTCTAGCTAAGGGCAGAGTCAGATGGCCGTATAAATCGGAGCAAAATCGGAATGCAGTGCGTGGACTGGCCGGCGGTTCTCCACACCTGAGTGTGACAACTGCATAGAAATACATGAAAATGTCACGCTTGGGTAGGGAGAGCCACCGGCCAGTCCATGCACTGCCTTCCAATTTCTGTACAATTTATACGGCCCTCTGACTGCACACTAGATGTGGACTTTAAAGGGAACTTGTCAGCAGGATTGTGTGTAAGGCTGGTTTCACATTTGCGTTTTTTGCCACTGCGTTTTAGCGCAAAAAAACGCATGCATTTTTTTCCCTATATTTAACATTAAAAACGCATGCGTTTTTTTTTATGCGTTTTGCCGCCTTTGACGACGCATGCGTCGTTTCTATGCTTACGTTTTGTTGCAGAAATGCAACATGTAGTAATTTCTAGAGGCGTTTTTTTGCGGCAAAAAAACGTATTGCTGTCTATGTAAACGCATGCGTTTTTAAGCACATGCGTTTGGTTGCTTGGGTTTATCGCATGCGTTTCAATAGAAAAAAACAAGAATACACACTGATAAGCCACCCCCCACCATCAAGGTGATAAAGGGATCCAAACCCTAACCCTACCCCTAACCCTAACCCTAGGGATCCTAACCCTAACCCTACCCCTAACCATAACCCTAACCCTAACCCTACCCCTAGGGATCCTAACCATAACCCTAACCCTACCCCTAACCCCAACCCTAGCTGTTTCTATTTATAGTGGGTTTTCTAGATGATTTTGATGATTGGCAGCTGTCACACACTTCTCAGCATGCGTTTCAAAAACGCAAACGCATGAAAAAACGCATGTAAACGCGTCAAAACGCCACATTTTTTTTACCGCATGAGAAAACGCATGGGTCTAAAAAACGCAGCGTTTGCACGCGTTTACATGTGTTTTTTTCACCACCAGGGTTGGCGTTTTAAACTCTGCGTTTTTAAACGCAAATGTGAAACTAGCGTAACACAGGATCTTGGATGCAGTAACACTGGGGTTAAGTATTTGTTTTACTTAATTAACAGTAATAAACTCCTCGCAGGGAGATAACAGGGAGGGGAGAAACAGGTTAAACATAATGGCGATTTAACTTAACAGTCTTTTGTAACAGATTCAACTTATCGTGACTCCGCCGTCCTTTACTCGCTTGCAGTCCGATGGGTGATGAGATGCCGGTGGAGGCCGGTGCCTTCAGGTGTCTTCAGGCTTCCCCGCCCAACACACGGTCTCGCTTCTGGCGGCAGTGGGCGGTCACCGGTTTTGCCCACTGAGCCCCTAGTCCACTGAAATACAAAGCCAAAGCGTGAAGCTCTGAGCAAGAGTCTAATCGGCGTGTGCTCCCCTGCGCACGCGCCAATACCTGGATGCCCGCACCACAATGTTTCACTTGGTGCTCGTCTCTTGGTACACCCACTGATACCCGGATGTCCGCATTGGTCTCATCCTGGGTCTCTGTTCTGCGGTCTAACTAGCTCCACAGGGCGCAGCAGGTCCCTGCTCTCTCTGACGCCTCCCGCCCTAGACTCTCTATCCTTCCCTTACTTACCACGCCCCTTCTCTGTAGGTTCTTTCCATCTCCCATTTCCTTCCCCCCTGCAACATTGGACGCGGCCTCGGCAGTTCGAGACCCGGTGTCTCATAGGTACCCACAGCCCAATCCGGCCAATATGGCCGTCTGACTGCACCCTAGATGTGGAGTTTAAAGGGAACCTGTCAGCAGGATTGTGCACAGTAACCTACACACAGTGTGAGGTCAGTGCCACTATACTGAATAAAATGATACAATGGTTGATTAAATCAGTCTTGTTGTTTCTTAATCTTTATTTTCATTTTTGTTTTAGGCCGGAGTCACACTAGAGAGGAATACGGATGAGTGCTATGCGAGAATAAATCGTATAGCACTCGGCCCAATGTTAATCTATGGGGCAGCTCCCATCATCCGTTTTTTTCTCAGCCGTATTATATGTGCGAGTGAAATCGCAGCATGCTGCGATCTGCACCGTATATTGGCCGAGACTCGCCAATACATGCTTATGGGTGCGAGAGAAAAACGGAGAACACACAGACCATCAGTGTGACTTTCGTGAAATACGCAAGCATTTTCCTCATTTCAGCCTATTGAGCCATTAAATTCATTGGGGAAAAGCATTGAAAAATACGCATCTCATACGGATGTCACACAGATACATAGATGCGAGGAAATCACATCATCGCATTGCAAACGGATTACACACGGATGACCATACGGAGAACATTGGTGTGACTATCGGTTGAGAGAATTGGACCGATTTTTCATACAGCAAGTGTGACTCCAGCCTTAATGAGATTCTCATGCCCTAAGGCGGGGTTCATGTATGTGGTACTGATTAGCTATTCATAATGCAGACCGCTGACAGGTCACTGATCTCTCACTGACCCGCCCCCTAGTTTACATAATGAATATACTAGTGTATGTATTTGAAAAAAAGCATGTCACTTAATCAAAATGCCTGGGGCACCTGCGCACTTTCTCTTATTGGTTACTGCGTATTATCTTCCTGTGTTTCAAAGAAAAAAAAATTACCATCAATAAAGCACCGTCGGGTACGCCTTCGCATTATCATCTATAGTGTTCCGATAGATTCTACTGCGCAAGCGCCACCAGCGGCTCCTTGTTGCTGCAGCAAAAAAAAATGTACACGACAACAATATGGCGCCGGCGGCGGGGCTTGCACAGTAGAATCTCTCGGTAGGAGATAGATGCTACTGCGTGAGCACCTCTGCCGGCTCCTTGATGCTGCAGTAAAAAAAAAAAATTGCACTACAACAATATGGCGCCAGAGGCGGCGCATGCGCAGTAGCATCTATCGCGTACTTCCTGTCCGTCTCAAAATGACTTGGTTCTGCCTCACTCAGTCCTTTATCTTCACAACTACTCAGTATTAGGGCTCATTTCCACATGCGAGGCACACGTCCGTATCTCGCATGTGGAAACCAAGTTGTGGCGCCGGCACTCAGGAGTGGAGCTGTGCAGATCCATGTGTTCCTATGGGGCTGCACGCTCCGCTCTGGAGTGCCGGCTCCACAGCTTGGTTTCCACATGCGAGATATGGATGTGTGCCTCGCATGTGGAAATGAGCCCTTACAGTCCAGTTAGCAAGAGTCCTAGTCTCAACCCGCGGTTCCGAGTCCTCTTCCCTCTTAAGGGAATGAACCAGTTTGCCAATAAGCTTCTGACGCCTTGGAACTCTCGCCCAGGACACTCTCTTTGTTTCACGTTCACTGTCCCATCCTAGCCCGTTACCTTTCTGAGTTACATACTCGGGGTTATACTGCTAAGCGTTTTGTCCCAGGACCCGTCTCCAGTGCATCACATGGTGCTTCGGTCACTTCTCTCTTTCCCTATCTCTCTTTACTCAGTATCACGGTTTCCACTGCCTCCACACATGTCAGGGACACCCACGTCATGCGGCTCTGCTGACTATCCAGAGCATAGGTCTGCTTCTACTGCACGCTGTGCCTTATCTAACGTCCTGACAGGGAACTATCTCTGTCCCTTCACCGTATCCCCTCCCACTCTGGGCTAGTCCCAAACATTAACCCCAACTGCTAGGAGAAGCTGGAGAAACTTTTTTCCATCAGTCAAAAACTGGTAAAACCCTGACCAAACTCTGATGAAACTTGAGAGACTTTCTCATTAAAATCATTGATGAAACTTAATATGTTTTCTTCATATGTAAAAAAAAAAATACCAAAAATGCAGTTACAGTCAGTTTTCAGACGTGGCACAAATGCAGCATTTTTTTTTAAATTTGCTGCTTTCTAGACATGTTTTTTGCAGGTGTCCGCGCAAAAAAAACCCAAAACACAATATCAATCTGCTCTGATTAGTTTTTCTGCTTTATTTATGCCTTTTTACCCTTTATTTGATGCATTTTCAACCAGCGTTTTTAGTGCATATTTTAGTACAAAAAAAACTTTTATTCTGAACGTCAAGGCCATGGTCACACATTCAGTATTTAGTCAGTGTATTTGCAAAATCAGGAGTGGCTGAAAAAAACAGAAGTGGTGACGTGTTTCTTATAGACTTTTTCTCTGATTGTCCCGCTCCTCATTTGACTTACAAATAGTGATATAAAATACTGTCCAAATACAGAACGTGTGAACGTGGTCTAAAACTTTTTTTTTTTTTTTACATGTGTTTCTCATTGAAAAAAAAAAAAACACAAAAAATAAACACTTTAGATGCACTTTGGCAGGACTTTTTCTGAAATTACATTCACATTGTTCGGACAGTTAAAGGCGACACATTTTCTGCACAAAAAAACCCAGAACACTGCAATATTTCCTCTACGTATGAATACGGCCTTAAAGGAGCTAAACAAAGAAGGAAGCCTCGTCCATCCATCACTTTCAGAAAATTCAGATGTCATTACAGATCCACGCATACGATAATAATTTTAATTTGTTTTGTTTGGATTGTGAAGATAATCTTGATATGATGAATGTGCCGGCCGGCAGCTCTCGTCATCGACAATGGCGGCCGCTGATGAAATATAATCAGCAGTTTAATCCCATTACTGTAACGAGCAGCCTGGGAGAAATGATCCCAACCGAAATGATCCATCGCATATCAATCACTTGCGGTATTAATTAGACTCCATCGCTGACACTGTTTATACGACCGGTCTAATATATCATCACACGTCCGCGGTGCCCAATAAAGTAAAATGCTGTTATTTCGCTCATCCACCGAGTCTATAATAAACCGCGTCAGAAAATGATGTTATTGTATATATTACAGATATGGGGGGCGACGCGCGTCCTGCGGGGGGAGATTAGATTAGCCTCTCTACACCTGCGTCCTCCTTGGACACGCTTAATTTAATCAGACAGCCGAAGCCGGATTCGCATACCTTAATAAACTCAATAGAGCAGGGCCTTGCTCCGCCAGGTTCATGGAGGCCGACAGCTCAGATCGTTTTCGATTTACATCAGGACAATGGTCTGATTTGATGGATGCAGCAGAGCTGAGTTCGTAATATGGGACGAGTCATCAGGGGGTTTCACACTGAACTTGAAAATACATCTAGAAAGTTATATAAACTAGGTCTGACATGCATGCCCCTTACCTTAACTTTATAGGCAGACGGCGTGCCTCTTAAAATTGCGAAGTGCTTGTAAAAAAAAAAAAATCATATGTGTTCTCAAGAACAGAGGGATTCATAATATTATAGTATACAGCTCATTTTCCTAGTTTCCGGACACTTCAGTGTGGCCTAGAACTCCATGCACTTGCAAACTGTTTGCTGTACTGCTTACAAGCACCAGATTTCTGGATCCGGACAGCTTAAGAGATCCTGCGCTCCTCCGATGCTGCGGAAACAAAGCTGCCTCTGCTAGTAAAATATTGGAGACCAATGGTGGTGTGACTAGTGTTGAGCGATACCGTCCGATACTTGAAAGTATCGGTATCGGAAAGTATCGGCCGATACCGGCAAAGTATCGGATCTAATCCGATACCCGATACCAATACAAGTCAATGGGACTCAAGTATCGGACGGTATCCCTGATGATTCCCAGGGTCTGAAGGAGAGGAAACTCTCCTTCAGGCCCTGGGAACCATATTAATGTGTAAAATAAAGAATTAAAATAAAAAATATTGCTATACTCACCTCACCGAGGGAACCGGCAGCGTTGTTTGCTTAAAATGCGCGCTTTTCCTTCCGTGACGTCACGGCTTCTGATTGGTCGCGTGCCGCCCATGTGGCCGCGACGCGACCAATCACAGCAAGCCGTGACGTAATTTTCAGGTCCTTCTAGGCATTCAGTATTTTAAAATTACGTTCCGGCTTTGTGATTGGTCGCGTCGCGGTCACATGGGCGACGCGACCAATCAGAAGCCGTGACGTCACGGGAGGCTGGACACGCGCGCAAAATGCGCGCGTGTCCAGCCTCCCGTGACGTCACGGCTTCTGATTGGTCGCGTCGCCCATGTGACCGCGACGCGACCAATCACAAAGCCGGAACGTAATTTTAAAATACTGAAGGACCTGAAATTACGTCACGGCTTGCTGTGATTGGTTGCGTCGCGGCCAACATGGGCGACGCGACCAATCACAAGCCGTGACGTCACGGGAGGCTGGACACGCGCGCATTTTAAAATGCGCGCGTCTCCTGCCTCCCGTGACGTCACGGCTTCTGATTGGTCGCGTCGCCCATGTGACCGCGACGCGACCAATCACAAAGCCGGAACGTAATTTTAAAATACTGAATGCCTAGAAGGACCTGAAAATTACGTCACGGCTTGCTGTGATTGGTCGCGTCGCGGCCACATGGGCGGCACGCGACCAATCAGAAGCCGTGACGTCACGGAAGGAAGGAAAAGCGCGCATTTTAAGCAAACAACGCTGCCGGTTCCCTCGGTGAGGTCCAGGCTGCGTCGGAGAGGTGAGTATAGCAATATTTTTTATTTTAATTCTTTATTTTACACATTAATGTTGTTTCGATACCGATACCCGATACCACAAAAGTATCGGATCTCGGTATCGGAATTCCGATACAGCAAATATCGGCCGATACCCGATACTTGCGGTATCGGAATGCTCAACACTAGGTGTGACCAATGGTGGTGAGATCAATAGTGGTGTGACCAATGGTGGTGAGACCAATGGTCGTGAAACCAATGGTGGTAAGACCAATGGTGGTGCGATCAATGGTGGTGAGACCAATGGTGGTGAGACCAATGGTGATGCGACCAATGGTGATGCGACCAATGGTGGTGAGACCAATGGTTGTGAAACCAATGGTGGTGAGACCAATGGTGGTGCGATCAATGGTGGTGAGACCAATGGTGGTGAGACCAATGGTGATGCGACCAATGATGGTGAGACCAATGGTCGTAAAACCAATGGTGGTGAGACCAATGGTGGAGCGATCAATGGTGGTGAGACCAATGGTGGTGAGACCAATGGTGATGCGACCAATGGTGATGAGACCAATGGTGGTGCGACCAATGGTGGTGCGACCAATGGTGGTGAGACCAATGGTGGTGCGACCAATGGTGGTGAAACCAATGGTGGTGCGACCAATGGTGGCGCGACCAAGCCGCTGGTCTGAAATGTCAATCTTCAGGAGCTGCACCGCCCCCTGGCAAACAGGAAGCTGTGATGTAGAGGAACGGTGCAATTCTAAAGGTAAGTTAGCACACCCTTTTATAAATTATTTCAACTTGAATACATCTCTGCTATAATTTACACCGCCGTGACATAAATGGTGAATTTGTCAGTCTGCGCTTGGCCTTGCCATCTCCTGAAAATCGCAACCAAATTTTTCAAAAAGTTTGCACACCTGGAGTACAAATGCCAAAAGTGGCAACATCTTTGCTCACCTTCATATTATGCAAAAACTTGGCCACGGATAGCAAACTAATGACATCCGTGTGCTGTACGTGTTTTTCACAGACCCATAGACCTATATAGGCCCTTTTTTATCTGTGCTGCGTGAAAAAAAACAGACCTGTGAACAGCACCATAGACGTGTTATATCCATGAAAAAACTGCACATGTAACACGGACGTCTGAACGAGGCCTTATACACGTGACTAATTAGAGACCACAATAGAGATATTGGCCTTTAGCAATTTTTACATTTATGTATTAAACAGCAGCGAGACACTTATAAAGAGCTCCAGTGGACATTGCATTTGTTATGGTGGGTTTAAGAGAAGGTTGACTTTTGGGCAATGTTCACACAACGGATATTTTGACAGGGAAAATTTAAAACTGAATTTGTGGCAGAAATCTGAAGCAGAATCTATCTTGGATTTCTCTTGTGCACATACTATGTGCATGCTCCAGATCCACAGGCAGAATAGCCCTATTTTTAACCCCTTCATGACCGGAGCTTTTTTCGGATTTGGGTTTTTGTTTTTCACTCCCCTTCTTCCCAGAGCCATAACTTTGTTATTTTTCCATCAACATGGCCATGTGAGGGCTTATTTTTTGCGTGACGAGTTGTGCTTTTGAACGACACCATTGGTTTTACCATGTCGTGTATTAAGGCTAGTTTCACACTAGCGTTAACTGCAATACGTCGCAAATGCGTCGTTTTTGCGAAACGCCGCATCCAGCAAAAGTTTTTGCTGGATACGTTGTTTCGTCATAGAGTAACATTAGCGACGCATTTGCGACGCATTTGCGACGCATTTCCAAACGGTGAATGCGTTTGGCGGCGTTTGGGCGTATGGTAGCGGTCCGTCGGGAGAAAAAAACGTTACATGTAACGTTTTTTGCTCCCGACGGTCCGCTTTTTCCGACCGCGCATGCGCAGTCGGAACTCCGCCCCCACCTCCCCGCACTTCCCCGCACATCACAATGGGGCAGCGGATGCGTGGGAAATATGCATCCGCTGCCCCCGTTGTGCGGCGGAGACCACACTAGCGTCGGGAACGTCGGCCCGACGCGCAGCGACGGGTTGTTCCCGACGCTAGTGTGAAAGTAGCCTAAGAAATGGGAAAAAAATTGCGGTGAAATTGGGAAAAAAAGTGCAATCCCACACTTGTTCTTTGTTTGGCTTTTTTGCTAGGTTCACTAAATGCTAAAACTGACCTGCCATTATAAGTCTCCAGGTCATTACGAGTTCATAGATTCCAAACATGTCTAAGTTATTTTTTTATCTAAGTGGTGAAAAAAAAATACCAAACTTTGTTAACTTTGTTAAAAAAATAAATTGTGCCATTTTCCGATACATGTAGTGTCTCCATTCTAAGTGATCTCCGGTTGTCGGCAGAGGGAAGCATGAAGTGCTCTAAAATGTCCTGGTAGACGGCTTCGCTGACTTTGGTCTTGATAAAACACAGTGGACCTACACCAGCAGATGACATGGCTCCCCAAACTATCACTGAATGAGAACAAGGATCAGAACAACCTTCTACGTTAAGTTCCAACAATAAGTCTTACAGTTCCAGCAAAGTGAATGGGATTTATAGAGATCTCTTGCCCCCTGTGCTGTTTTGCTTCACACAGCGTAAAGTCACCTTCAGCGCGTATTTGACATCCACAACATATACATTTTTCTACGTTGAGTATCATGTGCAGATTTTCCCCATATTACGTTAATTGCATTAGATGCGGAAATTCTGCATTCACGCATATGTGATTTTAGTGCGTTTCCGCCATAGAAACGTACTTAAAAACAAAACAAAACATGAAATCCGTACATGACTGTCATGGCCAAATAATGTGGAACGTTCTGAGACATTGTGCCTGTTCCAAATTAAATTGTAAAATCAAAGTATGTTCGTAGGCGAGAGAACCACGCTGACTTAGCATCAGAACAGAACTTGGTTTATTACATTAGCGGTCAGTCAGTGTTTATATAGGTTTTCACTTGGCATATATTGCAACAATATAATTGCTCAGCTTATCTCTACATATGTGCTGGCATTAGCATACATACATCTAATTGGCTAAAGTTACTATCATCTACACCCTAGGTGTGGCTATCACTACTTTATTTCACTTTCCTATGTGCTAAGTCCCGTTAGACCATACAAGTCAAACTCTGTCCTGTGGGCCAAATGTGGCCCGCAGGGTGATTATATTTGGACCGCGACCCCATAATATGGAGGACTATGTAGGGCCATTATTCTGTATAGAAGGCAATGTGGGGCTCATAATACTATAAAGAGGACTATGTTGGGCCCATTATACTGTTTGGAGGACTATGTGGGACCCATTATTCTGTATGGAGGACTATGTGGGGCCATTATTCTTTATAGAAGGCAATGTGTGGCCCATAATACTATAAGGAAGACTATGTGGGGCTCATTATTCTGTATGAAGGACTACATGGGGCCCATTATTCTGTATTGAGGACTATGTGCGGCCCATTATTCTGCATACTGGATGGCCTGCGACTTTATCCAAGTTTTTCATTTTGGCCCTCTGTGTGTTTGAGTTTGACAACCCTCTGTTAGACAAACACATTTCTGAGACTCCTTATCTCAAAACATACACAGACTCCATTTTGAAAAGCAAGCAAATGAACGTAGAATAACCGAAATGGAGTCAAGATAGTTTAAAAAGTCCAGCTCTCACAATAACTATATCAATCAAGTTTTGTCAAGGCCAAATACCAAGAAGTAACAAAAACCACAGCATCAAAAATATGATAAAAACACAATGAAAAAAAAACACACAAATGACCTAGTAAGTGCAGAAATGTAAAAATTCTGCAACATCAAGAACTCACCAAAAGCTCATCACGGGAACGTAGCCTTAAAGTGATTCAACCCTTTCTCTAATCAACACCAATATAAGTTATGAGAGAGTTATAAATCTGAATTATTTAGCATATAGGGATGTGGTAAACTAGTTTTCTTGAGAACTCAATAAATTTGTAGTTATTTAAACTCTACGTGATTTATGGGAATTTTAAACCTGGGAGACACTTATGTTACAAGACAATCTGCTATCTCTGCGCTCATAATACAAACTAATGAAATCGAATCCATCCTTTTATGTGTAGGAATGTGCCCAGGAGGTGTCTGCATGTCAGGAGAGGCAGCTGAAAATATAAAAATGGAAACGTATCTCACCTGAATGTGATGGATTTATAGCCTTCTTTCTTCTTCAGACGTGTATACATAGAGGTAGTAGAGTGACAGGGAGCAGCCGAGGCGTTTTCCTTAACAGATAAATTACAGGTTTGCAATAATATTTTTAATTTGCTCCAATGAGTCTAAAATAAGAAATTAAAAGAGTTGCTCTTTTCATAAAACTTTTACCTGCTGGCTCAGATTGTTGTAAAAAACAAACCCCAATGGGCTATTTCTTTACCTCCCTCAGGTCCAGCGCTATGCCTCTAATGCTGCTCCGGCGACATCACATTGACAGTGCTGCAGTCAATCACTGAGCTCAGCGGCTATGCATGAGCGGCTGTGCTCAGCAATCGACCACAGTCCTGGTGACATGACACCATTGTGATGCAGTTTAGCGCAACCTCCACCAGGGGGAGCTGGTGAGGGAAGAGGTTGCACACTAACAGTGTAGCAACACTGAGCAGCCGCACAGGAGAGAGGGAGGGGCAGCCCAAACACTAGGGAAGGGGGAGGTGGAGGCCCCTAGGCAGATCTAACAACACCCTGTCTTGCCTGAAGTTCCCTAATAGTTTCCGCACCTATTGCCGAGCAGGAACCTAATCCCTTCTTGACCCTAGCGATAAGTCCTGGATAGGGAGGGAACGAGGTGGGCGCTAGTCAGCCCCACGACAACTAAAGACAGAGAGGGTGGACAAATGAGAGGATATAATTAGCTTGAGAAGACCGAGATGTCACGCCAGCAATGCTCCAAGAAGACACTAGCCGACTGCTAGTGCTTCCAACCAGACAGAAGGAAATTGAGCTAACACCAGCACCTTGCTGAAGATGCTGAAGGTATTTAAACCTTCAGCAAGGGTGTGTTAATTAGCAGCAGAAGGTGGAGATAACTGTTGGATCCAAGAGGGACAAGGATATCACTACATAACAGAGATGCAAAAATCAAAAAGATGCTTGTAGAGCTAATCACAATGAACTTCTACAGCCGGATCCAGGATGAATGTCTGTCACATCTGACACACCCGTGACACCTTCTTTCTCTGATTCGCTCTTCAGGTGAAGACTCCAGATGGAGTGTCTTGTGCCATGTCTGAGGTAGCCTTTTTGAGCCTGTGGCCTCTAACAGACATGACACCTGAATACTCAGGCGGGGTCAATTGACTCAATGAGTGACATCCCAGAAGTGCAATGGATTGCTGCAGCAAATTGACATGCAAATGAGTCGAGGGACCTGACGAAACCAGAAAGAAGCTCAGCGCTGGATCAAGGAGAGGTGACTAACACCAGCAATGTGTCTTTGTTTACAGGGCTGTAACATCCTGTGAACCTGTGAACAATACATGACCGCTGCAGCCAGTCACTAGGCTTAGCACTGATTCAGAGGTACAGACCACCAGATCGCTGGGCCCAGTAGATGGCTGCAATACTCACATGTTATAGATGGGATGTAAGCGCTCCAGCCCTGTAAACAAAGACCAGTGGAAAGCATGGCAGAGGTGACACTGGAATAAGAGGGGTTTCAACAAGTAAGCAATGCTTATTTTGTTATTTTAGAGCATTATCTGTAATTTTCTGTGAGAATAGTTAATTTCTTTAATTGATATTATAAGCCTTGCCTAATAAAAACAAATGGAGTTGGTCAGCTCACCTTTGCAATGGACACTTGCACAATTCTGAAATGGTCTAATGTAGGAACAGCAATCCTAAAAACTAAGACAGACCGGCACCATATAACTCCTAGAACATCACTTTTATATTAGATCCCGGGGAAAAAGCATCAAAGCAACATATCAGTCACACAGAAAACTCACTTGGCTGATGTCCTAATACTCATTTCATAAAATAGGCGCACTGTACTAAACTAATAAATATAAAATAGCATTTTGCAAAACTTCTCCAACTTTTCCAATGTCAATTAATAGAACGTTGTTTCGAGCTGCCCTCATCCTCAACGGCCTGGAAATAAGCATATCCAGAAGTCTGCCCTAGCATGCTGACTGCTCTCGCTCACTGTGCCCCCATTGTTTGCCAGGTAGTGCAGTAAATTGGAGGCATGTGCGGATGGCTGTCTCTTTCCATGTTCTGCTATGTGCAGAGAACCTGACAGCTTTGACATTACAGAGGCTGTTTGTTACAATGGTCTGAGAAGCTGCCACAATCCTCAAACCACACAGCTTGTGTGCCGCCAGCTTGACGTCTTCTGAAACTTTCCAGAAGTTGCCCCACTGTAATGCTTCTTTATTTCTACTGGACTGCTGGGGCCACCTACATTCACCTACCCAAAATCTCTGATTATCTACTCATATTGTTAATCTTTTCCAGTTCAAGAGCATTATTTATGGATTCAATCATTTATCTATTTATCTACAGTGGCATATAAAAGTTTGGGCACCAAACAGTAAAATTACTGTTATTGTGAACAGTGAAGCAAGTAGAAGATGAAATTATCTCTAAAAAGGACTAAAGTTAAATATGACACATTTACTTTCTATTTTAGGCAAAAATATACATATATTCATATTTTACATTTTTAAGATTCCAAAAAGGAAAGTCAGTCAATGCAATTGTTTGGGCACCCTGCATGGTTAGTACCTAGCAGCACCTCCTTGTGAAAGTATCACAGCTTGTATGCACTTTTTGTAGCCAGCCAAGAGTCTTTCAATTGCTGTTTGAGCGAGTTTCATCCATTCTTCCTTTCAAAATTCTTCCAGTTCTGTGAGATTCCTGGGTCGTCTTGCGTCCTCTGCTATTTTGAGGTCTAACCACAGATTTTCAATGATGTTCAGATCAGGGGACTGTGGGGGCCATTGTAAAGCCTTCAGTTTGCGCCTTTTGGGGTAGTCTATAATGAATTTTGAAGTGTGTTTAGGATCATTATCCATTTGTAGAAGCCATCCTCTTTTCTGTTATGATCCTGATGGCAAGGATCACAAAAACTGACCTGCTAAGTAAACAGAGATTTAGGACAAGCTCTGGGGATGTGGGAGCTTTACTGACCACAACCCTGATCCTATCAACACACACTATAGGCAGCCGTGGAGCGTTTCCTAAAATCCTAGACGCCTCTTCACAGCCTGAGAAACTAGCTACCCCTAGAGAGAAAGCAAAGCCTCACTTGCCTCAGAGAAAATACCCCAAAGTTTAGACAGCCCCCCACAAATAATAACGGTGAGTTAACGGGAAACCACAAATGTAGAAATGAAAACAGATTTAGCAAATGAGGCCTGCTAACTCTAAATAGTCAGAAGATAGCAAGGAATCTGTGCAGTCAGTATTAAAATGCTATCAAAAATAATCCACGCAGAGATGTGGACTCCGAAGAGACATTTAGATCCCTTCACAAATAAGGCATTGGCACGCAGGACCTGAAATACCATCCTGACCTGCTTCACATGAGATTCCCAATCGTCAGCAAATACCAAAATATCATCCAGGTACACAATCATAAATCTATCCAAATACTCTCGGAAGATGTCGTGCATGAAGGACTGAAACATGGAAGGAGCATTAGAAAGCCCAAAAGGCATCACCAAGTACTCAAAATGGCCTTCGGGCATATTAAATGCTGTTTTCCATTCATCGCCCTGTTTTATACGCACAAGATTATAAGCTCCTCGAAGATCTATCTTGGTGAACCAACTAGCCCCCTTAATCCGAGCAAACAGATCAGACAGCAATGGCAAAGGATACTGAAATTTGACCGTGATGTTATTTAGAAGGCGACAATCTATACAAGGTCTCAGAGAACCATCCTTCTTGGCCACAAAAAAGAACCCCGCACCCAAAGGGGACGAGGACGGGCGAGTCTCCAGAGACTCCTTTATATAACTCCGCATAGCGGTATGTTCTGGTACAGACAAATTGAAAAGTCGTCCCTTAGGGAACTTACTACCAGGAATCAAATTTATAGCACAATCACAATCCCTATGAGGAGGTAGGGCACTGGATTTGGGCTCATCAAATACATCCTGGTAGTCCGACAGAAATTCAGGGACTTCAGAAAGAGTAGAAGCAGCAATTGACACCAAAGGAGCATCGCCATGAATCCCCTGGCAACCCCAACTTGACACTGACATTGCTTTCCAATCCAGGACTGGATTATGAGCCTGCAGCCATGGCAGACCCAACACAACAACGTCATGCAAATTATGCAACACAAGAAAACGAATCACCTCCTGATATACAGGAGTCATGCACATGGTCACTTGAGTCCAGTACTGAGGCTTATTCTTGGCCAATGGTGTAGCATCAATTCCCTTTAGTTGGAATAGGAAATTGCAAAGGCTCCAAGATAAAACCACAGCGCCTGGCAAATGACAAATCCATCAAATTCAGGGCAGCACCTGAATCCACAAAAGCCATAACTGGGTAGGATGACAGGGAGCAAATCAAAGTAACAGACAAAATGAATTTGGGCTGTACAGTACCAATGGTGACAGATTTAGCGAACCTATTTGTGCGCTTAGAACAATCAGAGATAACATGAGTAGAATCACCACAGTAAAAGCACAACCCATTCTGACGTCTGTGATTTTGCCGTTCAATTCTGGTCAGAATCATGTCACATTGCATAGACTCTGGCTTCTGCTCAGAAAATACCGCCAGATGGTGCACAGGTTTGCGCTCCCGCAAACGCCGATCAATCTTAATGGCCAATGACATTGACTCATTCAGACCCGCAGGCGTGGGGAACCCCACCATAACATCCTTAACGGCTTCAGAAAGACCCTTTCTGAAAATTGCTGCCAGGGCACACTCATTCCACTGAGTGAGCACAGACCATTTCCTAAACTTCTGACAGTAAACCTCTGCTTCATCCTGACCCTGAAAGAGAGCCAGCAAAACCTTTTCTGCCTGGTCTATTAGATTAGGTTCCTCATAAAGCAATCCAAGCGCCAGAAAAAACGCATCCACATTTAGCAATGCAGGATCTCCTGGCGGCAGGGAGAATGCCCAATCTTGAGGGTCACCACGTAACAAAGAAATAATAATTTTAACTTGCTGAACAGGGTCACCAGAGGAACGACGTCTCAGAGAAAGGAATAATTTGCAATTATTCTTGAAATTCAAAAACCTAGATCTATCTCCAGAGAACAACTCAGGAATTGGTATTTTAGGCTCTGACATAGGACTGTGAACTACATAATCCTGGATGCCTTGTACCCTTGCAGTGAGATGATCCAGACTAGAGGACAGACTCTGAATGTCCATGTCTGCAGCTGAATTCTGAACCACCCAGAGATTAAGGGGAGGAGAGAGGCTGGACACACTGCAGAGGAAAAAAAAAATGAACTCAGGATCTCTCTTATCCCTCTTTTGCGATGCACTAACACTTTACGGGCCTGCTGTACTGTTATGATCCTGATGGCAAGGATCACTAAAACTGACCTGCTAAGTAAACAGAGATTTAGGACAAGCTCTGGGGATGTGGGAGCTTTACTGACCGCAACCCTGATCCTATCAACATACACTATAGGCAGCCGTGGAGCGTTTCCTAAAATCCTAGATGCCTCTTCACAGCCTGAGAAACTAGCTACCCCTAGAGAGAAAGCAAAGCCTCACTTGCCTCAGAGAAATTACCCCAAAGTTTAGACAGCCCCCCACAAATAATAACGGTGAGTTAAGGGGAAAACACAAACGTAGAAATGAAAACAGGTTTTAGCAAATCAGGCCCGCTAACACTAAATAGTCAGAAGATAGCAAGGAATCTGTGCGGTCAGTATAAAATGCTATCAAAAATAATCCACGCAGAGATTACAAGAACCCCCACACCGACTCACAATGTGAGGGGCGCAACTCTGCACCCCAGAACTTCCAGCAAGCGAGAAAATTACATATAAGCAAGCTGGACTGAACTCATCATATACTGAGAAACATTTTCAAGAAAATAATGAGCAAACATGAACTAGCAAGACTTAGCTTCTCCAGGAGGAGACAGGTCACAAGGGAAGTCCAGAGAGATCAGAACCAGTACTGAATACAACGACAGCAGGCAACAAGTAAAGGTCCAGTTGGAGTTAAATAGCGGCCAGACTAGCAGAAAACGAGGCAGCTGGATTCCAGCTACAGACCAGCAGTAACGCTAAAGGCCACCAGAGGGAGCCCAAGAACAGAACTCACACAGTACCACTCATGACCACAGGAGGGAGCCCGAGAACGGAATTCACAACACTTTTCATCTTCAGCTTTTTTTTTACAGATTATGTTATGTTTGAATCAAGGTATTTGTGGAAATGTCATTGAATCCATACTTCTCTCTACCCGTGAAATGTTCCCCATGCCATTGGCTGCAACACAACCCCAAAGCATTATTGATCCACCCCCATGCTTAATGATTGGCGAGATCTTCTTTTCATGTAATTCTGTGACCTATTTTCTCCACACATACCTTTGATCATTGTGGCCACAGTTCCATTTTAACTTACCGTAATTGGTTCACAGGACTTGATTCCAAAATGCATCAAGCTTGTTTAGATGTTCTTTTGCATACTTCTGAAGCTGAATTTTATGGTGAGGACGCAGGAGAGGTTTTCTTCTGATGACTCTTCCATGAAGGCCATATTTGTGCAGGTGTCTCTGAACGGTAGAACAATGTTCCACAACTCCAGAGTCTGCTAAATCTTTCTGAAGGTCTTTTGCAGTCAAGTGGGGATTCTGATTTGCCTCTCTAGCAATCCTATAAGCAGTTTTCACTGAAATTTTGCTTGGTCTTCCAGAACTTATCTTGACCTCCACTGTCCCTTTTAACTGCCATTTCTTAATCACATTTCGAACTGAGGAAAGGGCAACTTGAAAACGCTTTGCCATCTTCTTATAGCCTCCTCCTGCTTTGTTGTCCTCCAACATTTTCATTTTCAGAGTGCTAGCAGCTGTTTAGAACAACCTATGGCTGCTATTTTTTGGCACAAGGTTAGAGGAGGCTGGGTCTAAAGCTGTGAAATTTGCATCATCTGGCCTTTCCTAAAAATGATAGTGAACAAGCCATAACCCTAACAGGCTAATTAAGGTCTGAAACCTTGGTTAAAGTTATCTGAGCACAGAAATCCCCAAGGGTGCCAACATTTTTGCATCTGCTCATTTTCTTTTTTTATAATTGTTAAAATGTAAAAAAATGACTAGAAATATATATTGCCTAAAATACAAAGGAAATTTGTCATTTTTATCTTTAGCCCTTTTAAAGATCATTTTATATTTAACTTGCTAAACTGTTCACAATAACAGTAATTTTGACCAGAGGTGCACAAACTTTTACATGCCACTGTGTTTATTTGCTGCGTGAGCTCCTGAAGACAGCTGGTAATGAGGAATGTGGGCAGATCTGGCACAGCTTGAGATATACCTGCCATCTTGATGCATCATGCAGTTAGGATCAATCACGTTATATCCCCACCTTCCACTGTCCACTCCATGATGAGCAAAATATCTCAAGGTTCAGATTCTTTATTACAACTGAAGAAACTTTCCAGTACTTTACTTCTGCAAGCCGTTTGCTTTAAGGATGGCCAAACACCTAATGATAGAGTGCCACCAAGTTCTACAACCGCAGTCGGACCTGAAGAGTGGGGGGGAGACAAAGTGCTATAGGCAAAACTACAGAAAAGCGAAAGCACTGTCTTCCGTCTAATGCCGGAGTCCAGCGCAGCTCCGCGCATAGCAGTGAAGAAGTGTTTTTCCAGTTAAATGTGGAGAAAACTGCTTGAATGCAGGGGAGCACTCTGGAGCTGAGCAACACTAGCAGCTTTGTTGCATGAAGTATGCTGCTGAGTCACCTGATATCTACAGGATACACCAGACGCAAATGTAGATGTATCATGAAATGTAGAAGTGGAATGATTGACTAATTGATACATCGGGTGGAGTTGGCCCAAGAGTCTTCCAGCTTTCTGGAATCTACAGAAAAGAAAGTACATCCAAGCCTTTAATGAATGAGTCAAACAGCTCGGTGTCATGGGTGGAACCATACGGTGATAACCATGGAGTCCACTTTTGTCAGTAGATGCTGAGTTCTTCTCCACCCGCTTTCCCAGATTCATTCCTATCGATGAATAACACATAGAGCAGAGGGGGGGACTGTCCAAAACTTGCTCTGAGGCCTGTGGGAACCTAGTTGACCCACAATGTGCTATGCAGGCCATACTGCAATTTGATGCTTTTTTTTGTTTTTACGAGTAGCAATCTGTCCCACCACCACCACCGTGATAGGTAATAAATTGACAATTGTTGGGGTTTGGTGAACATGAACAACCACTGTTTCATTAAAATGGTGGACTCAAGAGCCCCATTCTTGGGATCAGCAGTCAGACCCCAGTGATCAGCAACTTATCAGCTACCCTATAGATAGGTTGTGTCAGTGGTCCAACTCCATAAAGGACCACGTTTTGCACCATTGCCTGCACATCACCAGCATTTTGCACTTTATGTTTTCTAGGTCTTTAATTTTTGCGTCACTAAATACCAGCCTGGGTCGTATCTTGGAAGAGTCCTGACAGTGAACATTTTTATATACTGTAAGTTTGTAAGTTAATTTTGTAATTAAGCTCGCCCAAAGCTTGTTTGCATTTCCTCTGATAAATGAAAACGACAATGATGTGATAAATGGTAACCGTATGTGACTGCGGCCCATCCTGTCAGGAACATATGTAAGGGGGGATGGCACAGATTCCGATATGACCGTCTCTCCTCAGGGGGGCTTAGAGTTAGTATAGATGCCGTCGCTATCAATTAACGTTAATAAGATGTTTTCTCCATTCAGAGAGTAACGGGCCGCACCGTCCGGCTGACTGATGGGACAGCCTTCCTGTTGTGACAAAAACAATTAATGTGAAGAATGTTTGATGTGATGGAAGAAGGAAGGATTCCTGTCGTTTGGCTCCGTGGGTTCCCATGCTGTTTATTACATTCCCACTGATTGAGACAGAAAAAAATTCAGTTGGTCTAGATAAATACATTTGCTTTGGATCTGAAGTTCTCCTCTGGTCGCCTATCACAGTGTCAATATAGATGTGACTGCCTAAAAAGTTTGAGCTACTTTGTAAATTCATCAGTTCTACAACCGAGATCTTAATCAACAGAAAAGTAGTAATCTGTATAGGATACAAACTAAGAGAATGTTCACACTGCGTCTTTTCCCAGTGGTCAAAATCGTCCATTTTAAAGCAGAAGACACTTCAGGAATCGTTCCTGGTCTTAGGCTTATTCTTTGTGTTTTGTAAGCCTGAGTTGTTGCTTTTTAACCCCTTTCCAATATTGGGCATAATAATACATCGGACTCCCTTTGATGTGGGCTCCGGCGCTGAGCCCACATCTATCCCCGCACATGTCAGCTGTTTTGAACAGCTGACATGTGCCCGGAACAGCCGCGGGTGGAATCACAATCCACCCACGACTATTAACCCATTAAATGCAGCTGTCAAACATTGACAGAAACATTTAACATGCGCTTCCAGCAATTGTACTGGAAATCCGCCCATTGGTGACCCCGGTCACGTGATCGCGGGTCACCGATAGGTTGGCATGACAACCAGAGATCTCCTGGATACCTCTATGGTTGTCACTGCCAGCTTGCTGTGAGCGGCGCCCAGTGGTCGGCACGCATAGCAAGTGAGTAATTCAGCTAGATATAGGCGATCTGATCATTGCTTGTATGTAGCAGAGCCGATCAGGTCATGGCAGCTTCTAGTCTCCCATGGAAACTATTGAAGCATGTCAAAAGTTAAAAAAAAATTTTTTTTTTAAATATTAAATTTTTTTTTTTTAAAGTTCAAATCACCCCCCTTTCAACCCATTCAAAACAAAACAATAAAACAAAAACTAACATACACATATTTGGTATTGCCGGGTTCAGAATCGCCCGATCTATCAATACAGAAAAAAGATTAACCTGATCGCTAAACGGCGTAATGAGAAAAAATATAAAAACGCCAGCATTACGTTTTTTTGGTGGCCACGACATTGCATTAAAATGCAATAATGGGCGATCAAAAGTTCATATCTGCACCAAAATGTTATCATTAAAAACATCAGCTCAGCGCACAAAAAATAAGCCCTCACCCAACCCGATATCAAGAAAAATGGAGACACTACGGGTATCAGAAAATGGCACAATTTGTTTTTTTTTTTTTTTACAAAGTTTGGAATTTATTTTTCACCACTTAGATAAAAAAGATGCTAGACATGTTTGGTGTCTATGAACTCGCAATGACCTGGAGAATCATAATAGCAGGTCAGTTTTAGCATTTAGTGAACCTAGCAAAAAAAAGCAAAACAAAAGACAAGTGTGGGATTGCACTTTTTTGCAATTTCATTGCACTTGGAATTTTTTTCCCGTTTTCTAGTACACAACATGATAAAACCAATGTGTCGTTCAAAAGTACAACTCGTCCCGCAAGAAACAAGCCTTCACATGGCCATTTTTTACCAACAAGTAAAAAAGTTATGGCTCTGGGAAGAAAGGGATCAAAAAATGAAAAAGCAAAACCAAAAATAGCTCTGGTCGTTCAGGGGTTAACTGTATTGGTTGTTTCCAAAAGTTGAAGCTTGTTGATGTTTTTTTCTGCTGGCGTTTTTGGTTAATGTTTTTCCCTGTGTTCTTTGGCCATCTTTTTATTGGCGCTTTTCTAAATCCATTGAGCAATTAATAAAACACAAGAATTTTGAAGGGGAAAACAAGTACAAAATGCTCTAAAAGGCTCTACTTTTTTTTTAGCCTTCTCTTTTACTTTTTATTGTATAGTATGTAGCGTCTTCGTGGCGAAAAACATTTGAAAGATGGTCAGGTCACTTTTTTGGAGCCTTTGAAAGCTTGAAGCTTTTAAAAAATGCTCAAAAGACTGATCGTATGAAAAGCAGGTTGAGAGATTCTTTTGAGCTTTTGTAGTGCTTTTTGTGCCATTTTTATAACGGGAACCACTCAAAAAAACACCTGAAAACTACAGAGTATTAGCATATGAAGTGCCACCAGAGAAACATAGTATTACACAGATCTCACTGAAATCAGTGGAGGATGAGTCTGGATTTCAGGCTTTCCGGAAACAACTCCGGCTGCCCATGTGCCCAGTTGTGAACTCTGTTTTTGGGCTCCCTCTTGTGGTCACGAGTGGTACTGTGTGAGTGCTATCTTTGGGCTCCCTCTGGTGGCTCTTTTTGTCATTCTGCAGGTCTGTGGCTGGGATCAGCTGTCTCGTTATCTGCTGGTTGGTTTCCTATTTAGCTCACCTGGACTTTCAGTTGTTGCCTGCTGTCAATGTATTCAGTGCTATTTTGATCTCTCCTGACTACCTGCGTTATCAGTCTCTCCAAGAGAAGCTAAGTTTCTGTTTGTTCATTTTTTGATCATCAGTGTTCAATATGTTTCTTGGTTTATTATCTGTTCTTGTCCAGCTTGCTAATATGTGATTTCCTCACTTGCTGGTAGCTCTAAGGGGCTGAGTTTCTCCCCTCACACCGTTAGTTGGTGTGGTGGTTCTTGAATTCTCAGCGTGGATATTTTGAAAAGGGTTTTCTACTGACCGCACAGTTTCCTATCTGTCTTCTGCTATCTAGTATTAGCGGGCCTCATTTGCTGAATCTGTTTCATTTCTACGTTTGTATTTTCCCCTTACCTCACCGTTATTATTTGTTGGGGGCTTTCTATATCTTTGGGGGTATTTCTCTGAGGCAAGTGAGGTCTTACTTTCTTTCTCTCTAAGGGTAGCTAGTTTCTCAGGCTGCGTCGAGACGTCTAGGAATTCAGGCACGTTCACCGGCTACCTTTAGTGTGTTCGGCTAGGATCAGGATTGCGGTCAGTCCAGTTACCACCTCCCTAGAGCTCGTTCTATGTTCAGTAACTTAGCTAGTCAGTTCTGTGATCCTCAGCCACTAAGGATCATAACAGTGCCCCAAATGGAGTGGGACCCATTGCGAACCGGTGACAGTCATCCCAGCTTCATATTATCTTTGTGAGACTACACGTTCCCAGAAAACTGTATTTTCACACAAAGATTTTTTTCACACAGATTTTGACACTTATTGAAGAAGACCATCCACAAACTGCTTCCAATTGTGTTGCCATTCATACGACTAAAAATATTACCTCTTTAGTTTGGGAAATAAATGGTTCAAAAAGCGACATATTAGTTCCTGGAAACTGTTATCGGAAGCCATTGAATTTAACTAATTCGTGTGCAAATCCATGAGAGAAATTGTAGGGTCAGTCTCAGATTTCTAAGGTGGATTATGCTGCAAATATATGCCAGATGTTTCTGATTTAAGGCTAGTTTCACATTAGCCTCTATGTGCGCAGCGTATCATCCGCAACAGTAAACGCATGCAAAAATGCATGCAAACGCATGCTAATGTAGCTTTTTTTATCCGCATCAGCTTACGCATAACGGCAAAAAAACGCAGCGTTTGTATGCGTTTTTGCATGCGTTTGTGCCTTTTATACGCATGTGTTCGATATATCAGTTCCTGGACATGCGCAGTCCGAAGTATGCAAGCGCATCGAACACATGCGTACGCAAAGACATGCGTACGCATGCGTTCTCATAGACAGTAATGCACTTTTTAATGCACTCATCCGCATGCGCATGCCTGCGCATATTTGACGTAAAATTTGACTCCTAAAAAATGCAACATGTTGCGTTAGCGGCGCCCCGCCGCACACCGCGAAACAACGCATGCAAATGCAGACAAACGCATGCAAACGCATGTCCCTGCTTACACCATGTTAAAGATATGTACACTGGACTCATGTGGATGTATGCAGATGAAACGCTGCGTTCACAGACGCAAATGTGAAATCAGCCTAAGCTGCATTGACACTGGCTGATAATCAGATTCTAGGACCTATTATTCCTGATAATTGCGTAATGGGTTGAGTGTCCGAACGTTGTGTCCGAAAATACTCCGTCATCGTGGATGAAATCGTTTAGGCGAGCGGAAAAAAAATTCTCGTCCAAATTTCAAAAATTGTAGAGTTGAAATGGAAATTATTCAACAATTTCCCCGTCAACATGGAAGAGTGGAATTTTAAGCTCTATATAGGGTTTTCTGTCTGTGGGACGGGAATAACATGCCTAACGTTACGAGCGCTATTCAACCATTTCATTCCTGAATCTCGTCCCGTCATCGTTTCCCAGTGGTCAGTTACGATCGCATTGTTCATCTTTATCTGCTTGTGTAATCAAACCCTGAGAGGGGATTTGTCAGAGCGAGCGGATAGTATATACTAAGCACATAGCCTTGTAGAGGAAATAGAAAAATAATTGCACTTTTAGTGTTCTAATAGCTGCCTCCATTCTACAAAAATGTGATCATAATTTTTTATCAAATATATCAACTAGTTTGCTCGCTGCACCCATGGTGAGGCCAAGAGGCTTCAGAGCACTGTTCTGGCCACTGGCTGTGCATGCCCCTCCTTATTCACTGGTGATCAACAGAGTAACCACTGTCTGGCAGAAAAAGCTCCTTCAAGGCAGTGCTGTCAATCCCCAGTGAGGAGGGCTGGGACAGACAAAACCAGAGGGCAGAACAGTGCACTGAGCCTTGTAGCCACACCAATGGGGCACTGAGCATTTTGGCCTCACCAATAGGGCGCTGAGCCTTTGGCCACAGCAATGGGGAACAGCCTCTTGGCCACACCAATGAGGAACAGCTTCTTGGCCACACCAATGAGGAACAGCCTCTTGGCCACACCAATGAGGAACAGCCTCTTGGCCACACCAATGGGGAACAGCCTCTTGGCCACACCAATGAGGAACAGCCTCTTGGCCACACCAATGGGGAACAGCCTCTTGGCCACACCAATGAGGAACAGCCTCTTGGCCACACCAATGAGGAACAGCCTCTTGGCCACACCAATGGGGAACAGCCTCTTGGCCACACCAATGAGGAACAGCCTTTTGGCCACACCAATGGGGCACTGAGCCTTTTGGTCTCACCAATGGGGCACTGAACCTTTTGACCACACCAATTGGAAACAGCCTTTTGGCCACACCAATGGGGCACTGAGTCTTTTGGCTTCACCAGTGGGGCACTGAGCCTTTGGCCACACCAATGGGGCATCGAACCTTTTGGCTACACTAATGGGGCATTGAGTCTTTTGGCTTCACTAGTGGGGCACTGAGCCTTTGGCCACACCAATGGAGAACTGAGCCTTTTGGTCACACCAATGGTGCACTAAGCACAATAATTTGTATATTGCATTAATATTCAGTTTCTTTATAACAGAGGCAGAGACAAGAACACTAGAAAAGTGTGATTTTGATAAGCTATATCCCCCACAAAGCTAAGTGCGTAGCTTATACTTTTAGTATTGGCTCACAGACTTTCTTTAAATAACTTCCGTGTGATCACAGCCTAATTGTGCTGCTCATGACTGTGATGGTTATACAGTAATGAAAAAAGTCTTTATCACCTTCACTCACTGTATCTCAGTATACGCTCACTTCATAGTAGAGCGTCAATCTCCAATAATAAAACCAACTACGGACATAATGATTTTACCACCCATTGTAGTCTGTAAAGGTAATCATTAGTGGTAATCATTACGGTGACAAAAAATGAATCCGACAGATTGCACCACTTCTACACCAATCAACTGAGAACAATTCAATGGTGAAAATCATTTTAGTTACTTAGAAAATATTACAACAATATTATAACGACAATTCTTGGGTAATGAAAACATCAATTAGTTCTTTAAAGAGGACTTTTGAGCATCTAAATCTGGCACATCATGGAATAGAGGCTGCATAGGTGAATAATTTTTCTTTTTCCTCTCAATTCTCTGGGGGCGTGTACTTCTTCCCCTGCATGAAGTTGACCAATCATAAGCAGATAGCAACACACGAGAAAGAAGAACACACTTCCAACAGCGCAGCTGGCGCGATTACGTTACTACATGGTACCCCCTACGCTAAGATATGTGGGCGCTCAAAGAAGGATAGGTGAGTATTGTATTTAATTGTAATGGGGAGTGCATTATACTATATGGAGGACTATGGGGAGTACATGATATTGTATGGAGGCCTATAGTGGGGAGTGCATTATACTGTATGGAGGCCTATGATGGGGAGTGCACTATATTGTATGGAGGCCTATGGGGAGTGCATTATATTGTATGGAGGACTATGGGGAATACATTATAGGCTATTTAAGGGGCCATCATACAGTGTGGTAGTTAATGTGGGGCCTTCGTACATTGTGGAAACCATCAATCAGTTTTGGGGCCGTTAAGGGGTCAGTATATCATCAATCAGCCATCAATCAGTGTGTGGGGGCATTATACTGGACATAGGAGAGCATCATACTATGTAGAGGGAGGTGTTAAGGGGGGAGACTGGGGACATTATTAAATGATAAGCGGGCACTTGATTGATTGTTATCGGGGAACTCAGGTTACTGTGACTGTCAAAAAGCACACAGAGGGCATTATTATTTTCTAAGGGGCAAAATGTGGGCACTGTTTTCTAGGGCACTTGTACACGGCATTAATATATTCTAGAGGGTGGGTTACCATCTGGAGGGCACACAGTTCAACACAGTAGGTGCAGTAATAGGGACACATACGGCAGCAGCGGCTCAGTATTGGGGTATCAGCAGGACAAAGAGTTTGTGCAGGTTGGGGATAGATGGGGACGGGTCTGGAAATGTGAGAAGTCAGATGGGTCTTTGTTGTAATCTCTACAGACGAGTCCTGGCTGGAAGAAGTTATCGTGTTGGTCTGTGCCAGAGGGAAAAGTGAGCGACTCCACCAGAAAGAACGAAAGTATTGTCCAGTCCATCCTTATCTCTGCTGCCTGAATAATTCATCTCTCTCCTCGCTATTCCTCCGCTTCTCCCCTCTGCAAATCTCTTCACTGGCTCCCATTCCCTCAGGGTATCCAGTTCAAATTACTCATACTGACCTAGAAGGCCATCTATAACCTGTCTCCTCCATATATCTCTGAACTAATCTCCCTATATCTTCCCTCACGTAATCTCCAGTCATCCCAAGACCTCCTTCTCTCCTCCACACTTATTCACTCCTCACCCAACCGCCTCCAAGACTTCTCCCGAATATCCCCCATCCTCTGGAATTTTTTGCCCCAACATGTCCGACTATCAACCACATTCGGATCCTTCAGACGGAACCTGGAAAACCATCTCTTCAGGAAAACTTACAGCCTGCAATGACCCCGCTGCCTCCTCACCATCACCGGAGCTCCTGCAACCCTCAACCTACTGTCTCCTTCCCCATAATCCTGTAGAATGTAAGCCCGCAAGGGCAGGGTCCTCGCTCCTCTGTATCAGTCTGTCATTGTTAGCTTGTTTACTGTAAGTGATATCTGTAATTTGTATGTAACCCCTTCTCATGTACAGCACCATGGAATCAATGGTGCTATATAAATAAATAATAATACTGTAATGTCTTACATGTTCTGCAGGACTGGTATCTACCACTATACAGTCAGCACATGGCGATAATATCAATGTTGGTCTTTGTATGAGATTTTTAGTAACAGCGCAGTCATCTGCTGAGGTTCTCCTACATCCATGATTAGGGTGTGCCACCATAGTTGTGTAGAGGAGAAGACAGGGCTGTGGGTGCTGACAGGGCACGGGGTCTGGAACTGCTGGTGTCGAGCCTACTGTTGCAGGGGGGGAAAGAGATTGAGGATGGAGCAGACCCTTGACCTGGGTAGAGAGGGTGTGGTGAGCCAAGAGAGGATAAGAGGGTTAGCGTGGGAAAAGAGAGGGGGTTCCTGCCAGAGAGAAGAGACAGAGAGGACCGCCACAGCTCTGCGAGTGAGGATTGGCCGCGTTGCAGCATTAAAGGTCGGGTGCAGTAAGGACCCTGAGACGACGTTGGGCGTACGGAGCAGTGCATACCGAGTAGGAGACTGCCATGGAATACTCTTGGCTGCAGAGCAGCATAACGGACTAGGGGCTCAGCGGAGCCGACCGGTGACCACCTGCTGCCGCCAGAAGACCGACTTGTTAGGCGGGGAAGCCTGAAGAACTCAGCACCGACCTCAGCCAGCAACCAGCATTCCACCCAGAAGAAGAAATGGGCACCCGAGTCACGCTAAAAGTGAAATTGACTTATACATAAACTGCCACTTTCAGTTGCCCCTTCCCTGTGTAATCCCTAGCATTAACCTGATTTATTCCCTGTTGCTCCCTGCGAGGAGGTTTACCCCTGTAAGGATTAAATCAAAAGATTGTTTTCCCCTGTTAACCCTTGCTCTGTGCCGCTGCATCCATTTACCTGTGTTACAGTTGTAATCTGGGTTTACCGGGTTAGGGGCCCACTCATAAGTTTCGCCCCCCCCCCCCCTAACCATAACCCTAGCTACACCTCTGGTGAGAACAGACTATCTGTCATTACCTTTCAGACTGACAAACCTGCTTTAAAAAGGTATTCCCATCTCCAAGATCTTATATAAATATTTGGAACATATAATGATATTAACAAATACCTCTAATTAGAAATGTAGTATAGTTTTTCTGATTTGCTATGTCTTTCCTCCTGTGCAGGCATTGCAGGACCTTGGGTATTAATGGTTACGACCACTGATAAAGACAGTTAGCTATTTGCTAGTGGTCGTAACCATGGATACCTAAGTTCCGAGGAAAGAGACATAGAGAATCAAAAAAACTATACTACATTTCTAATTGAAGGTATTTGTTAATATTATTACTACTATACCTACTACATATTCGGATAGGATCTTGGCGATGGGAATACACCTTTACGCCATTGCGGGGTGTGTTTTTTTTTTCCTCTGTGTTGCTGTCTGCTTATGATTGGCCAACCTCATGCAGGTGAAGAAGTACAGCGATCTACTGTGGATGCTCGAACCAGTAGTAACCCGTTCCATCTCCAAAGCACAAACATTTTATACATACGGTACATGTTAATACATTTTTCCCATTGACTATGACGCACATTATAAAACCGAGTGGTGCATTTTAGTTTTCTAAATACACATCACCCGTATATAATGACTGCACAGCGCAGAGCCATGTCACATAGTGTTAAATTTAACACTCGCTTTTTCACCCTGCGCAGTTCTGTTCTGCACAGTGAGCACTTGGAAAAGTCTCCCCCTCCATTGTTATGTAATGTACGAGTGTGGAGGTGCACGAAACAGATGTTTTTCGAAACAGCGAGGATGAAAATCTGCAGGCCGTGGGCAGAAATAATTGGGGTGATGAGAATATTCAGTGCTTCAACTGGTGTGTAGGTGGGAGGATATGATTGTGTGTTTTCAGCAGCAGCAGATGCTCCGCTCGTAATATCCTACCTTTTATATATAGGTTAGGAAGCTTTAGGAAATGCAAATATTGAGCTGCCGTCGTTTATTATATGGTATCACTTAATCACAACTTGTAGCGGTACACGGTGGGTGGAATGGTAACGCCGTGCGTTATTCCTGGAAATTCCAGAACAACCTGTCAATCAGATGTACCGTATTTATTTTATAAGCCATTTCCCATTGAAGTAACAGCTCACGCTTATGGCTTCGTGCAGTACATAGGATTGTAATATGTCACCCATAGATATTTAGGTGTACGTACTGTGCCTCTGTGTGTGTGTCACCTCCTGATGTCACTCCTGGAGGATCCGAGATCAGAAGGTCACAACCTTTATTAGATAGCAGGTCCTCTTTAGGATCCTTTTGTCATTTCCCTTGAATTGGAGTCTGTTTACCTTAATTTAGTAGTGAACGGGTTAAGGACCCTTTCTCTTCTGGCTATATAAACCCACTGCTAGCTTCATTCCTTGCCGGTTATAGCTCATCTATACTGACCTCTTTGAAGGAACCAGTCTCTGGATAACTGAGGTGTTTGCTCCTGTTGCAGCAGTGAAGTTTTCTGTTGGAGAAGTTGAGGAGTGTTATTTGTTGTGTCTTTTCCCACTTTTTGTCCTACCTCACTCTTGTCTTATTGTGGTAGTGCCACTGGTGTCTCACTGGCCTGCGCACTAGACAGGGTAAGTTCTGGACCAGCAAGGCTTAGGCACGAGATCACTCACGGGTGGAATGACCGGTCTAGGGAGTGTAAGGATCAGACTCAGGTTTATGTTAGGATGTGACCCCTCTACCCTAAATTTCCTTGTATATCTTCCCTGTTGCTTCGCCGCACCCTGGGGGTCCTCTCAGCCCCAGCGTGAGAGCGAGCTTCCAATTTCCAATACATTAATATGGAGGTTTTTCCCATATAAAAAAAAATTGGCCTGGTGAGTCCCATTAGACGCAATGCTGGGAAAGATAAAATGTCTTGTGTTCCAAAATACAGGACGATACGAAGTCTGTGTGCAAGACAGGTCCATTCGTGTCTTTGCTTGATGAATGCGGGATGAAAAGGGGGAAAAAAAAGGGATTGTCGTGCGCGGTGTTGATCAGAATGCGGGAACAATCAAAAATTAGATGAACGAACAATATTTTATTGAAAAACATCTTCAATAAAAGATAATTGTTTCGTCTCCTCTTGATTGTTCCTGCACTCTGCCCACAACATACCTGTTTTTCATCTTCGTTCCATTGTTGTCTCTTTTGGACTGAGCTGCAGTCCAGACTACTCCTATACAAACCATTCTCAGAGTTATAAAAACGTAATTCCAGCTCACCCAGTTGCTCTATGCTCATCCACCTGGGGCTCAGACACCGGCTTTGCCCTGGCCTCACATCAAGGAAAACAGAAAAATTGGAGTCCGACTCAACAGGACTGGATTTTCCTTTTCTTTTTCAAAAGAAAATATAGTGCATACAAAAGAAAAATTTACATGGTCGACATGACCCAGTCGATGCGTTTCGACTGCACTAGGCAGTCTTACTAGTAGTAGTCATGAGCCACATCTTCTGAGCCGAGCGGGACAGCCTCATAGAAATATATGAAATGGTCAAGCTCGGGTTGCGAGACGCTCAGCCGGTCCGTGTATTGTGGTCCGAGATCTGACCGATGATCGCAGACATCTGAAAGAGGTGGTACCAACATTAATCCTGAGAATTTGCTCCATTTCAGTGAAGAAATGTCGCACCTGCAGAGAGCTGGCCCTTGCGCAGGTCAGTAATGCTAATTTTATTACAAGTTGAAAATTTTTTTGTTTTTTTCAGTAAGTGTACCTCCTGGGACTTTTTTTTTTTAGGGGGAAATCGACTCCCTTTAAACAAAAGGTTCAAAAACTTACAGTACAGAGCCCAGTATCATCCCATCACCTGCCAACATCTGCCCCATATATCAGTGCGGTTCGTAAAACAACGCGATTCAGGCCAAGTCGCCTAGTCCTTTTGTTTTACTTTGAATTTTCTCCAAGTCAAGCAAAAATAGCGAAGAAACCAAAACCGACTTGATCAGCAAAAGTGTCGGCTTCTTACAGACGACCCAGATGATGGATGTCAGTCTGCGGCTAATAAAGGAATCAGCCAAAGGATAAACGTCCAGAACAGCCGGCGCTCCCTCCGCTTGTCATGTCGCTGGATTCACGCTTTCTCCGAGGAATAAAGAATTTATAGAACAAACCAAGCAGAAAACAAAGGAACAAAATACTTGTAGTGACAGCGTGATGCACCAAGGTAATGAATGTCACGTCCCAGGCAGGAAAAGCTTGTCCTTCGCAACGGGTCCCACAAATAAATCACACGCTGGGTGGTACTGCGGAAACTGTACAGACCACCACATTCATTTACTGCAGTCATGTTTGGAGAGCTGAGGACTTAAGACCCCTGAAGGATATTAGTATTGTTAGTAGGCCAAGCTAACAGGCGTCCTTAAAGGGGTTGTCAATAAGGTCCCTAGCTTGGAACTTACAACAATCAGAGCAGCTACAAAGAGTGTCTCTCTTTTTGGAGGAGTTGCCACATCCAAGAACTACAAGGACAGCTCGGTCTTCCTTATCAGCACCATGTAATACTTTATTTCCCCTGCAGTGGTGCTGTAGAGTAACACAACTTTTGCTGCTGGGATACTCTATATTCAACTATACTCTATGATCAACGACGGACCCAACAGCGCAACAAATTATCAACTCATTATTGGTGGATCCTTTATACATATATATATATATACATACACACACACACACACACACACACACACACACACACACACACACACGTAGGCATACATACACTGTGTGCAGAATTATTAGGCAAGTTGTATTTCAGAGGATTATTTTTATTATTGATCAACAACTATGTTCTCAATCAACCCAAAAGACTCATAAATATCAAAGCTTAATATTTTTGGAAGTTGGAGTGTTTTTTTTAGATTTGGCTATCTTAGCAGGATATCTGTTTGCGCAGGTAACTATTACTGTGCAGAATTATTAGGCAACTTAATAAAAACCAAATATATTGCCATCTCATTTATTTATTTTCACCAGGTAAACCAATATCACTGCACAAAATTTGAAAATAAACATTTGCAAAAACAAAACCCCCAAATATTAGTGCCCAATATAGCCCCCTTTCTTTATGATGACACTCAACAGCCTCCATCCATAGATTGTCAGTTGCTTGATCTGTTTACGACCAACGTTGCGTGCAGCAGCCACCACAGCCTCCAGACACTGTTCCGAGAGGTGGACTGTTTTCCCTCCCAGTAGAGCTCACATTTTATGAGGGACCACAGGTTCTCTATGGGGTTCAGATCAGGTGAACAAGGGGGTCATGTCATTGTTTTTTCTTATTTGAGACCTTTACTGGCCAGCCGTGCTGTGGAGTAGTTGGAGGCATGTGATGGAGCATTGTCCTGCATGAAAATCATGTTTTTCTTGAACGATACTGACTTCTTCCTGTACCACTGCTTGAAGAAGTTGTCTTCCAGACACTGGAAGTAGGTCTGGGAGTTGATCTTCATCTCCATCCTCAACCCGAAAAGGTCCCACAAGTTCATCTTTGATGATACCAGCCCATACCAGTACCCCACCTCCACCTTGCTGGAGTCTGAGTCGGAGTGGAGCTCTCTGCCCTTTACTGATCCAACCTCTGGCCCATCAAGAGACTCTCATTTCATCAGTCCATAAAACCTTTGTAAAGTCAGTCTTAAGATATTTCTTGGCCCAGTCTTGACGTTTTATCTTATGTTTCTTGTACAAAGGTGGTCGTTTTTCAGCCTTCCTTACCTTGGCCATGTCCCTGAGTATCGCACACCTTGTGCTTTTTGTTACTCCAGTAACGTTGCAGCTCTAAAATATGGCAAAACTGGTGGCAAATGGCATATTGGCAGCTTCACGCTTGATTTTCCTCAGTTCATGGGCAGTCATTTTGCGCCTTTTTTGCCTAACACGCTTCTTGCGACCATGTTGGCTATTTGCCATGAAACGCTTGATTGTTCGGTGATCACACTTCAAAAGTTTGGCAATTTCAAGACTGCTGCATCCCTCTGCAAGACATCTCACAATTTTGGACTTTTCAGAGCCCGTCAAATAGTTGCCTAATAATTAAGCACACCTTATATAGGGTGTTGATGTCATTAGACAACACCCCTCCTCATTACAGAGATGCACATCACCAGATTTACTTAATTAGTAGTTGGCTCTCAGCCTGAACAGCTTGGAGTAGGACAACATGTATAAAAAGTATCATGGGATCAAAATACAGCTTGCCTAATAATTCTGCACACAGTGTATCTGTAATGTCCCATCATGTCGGCTGTGAATTATATTATGACTATGATTGAGATAGTCCTGTGATCTGCCTTGCTGAGCGCCCAAGGTCTTCGCTCTACACTATACGTTATTTTCGGTCAGAGCACCATTGTTGCACACTGAGTGCACCACGTTTGATAGATTTGATTTGTTAAACTATAAAGGTATTCAGCCCACGCGGTCTTTTTTCGGCCTTGCTATATTATGCCGTAAAGAGGAAAATTCAGAACTGCAGTTTTTCAGTCACGGGACCTCTCCCCCAAAAAATAAAAAAAAAGTTATTGTAAAAAGGGAGAAAAAAAAATTAAAGCACAAAAAAAGGAAAAAATACGTAAGTCAGGAGAGGGTTAAAGAACCCACGTGTGACTGGTACTTTCATACAGGAGTGTTGTGAGGCCGTGCTCACCCCCATGGAGGAGCCTCGGTGGCACAGTCCAGCTCTTGCACGGGCGCTGTGACAGAAGCGGCAGAGCCCATGTTGTGGTGCAGGAGGAGAGCAGCATCTACCTCCACTGCACAGTCACAGCAGTCTCCTCAGCACTGCAGACACCACGTGCTCTATGTACACATAACCTCTCGTCCTGACTGACAGCCCGATGGGCGGGTCCAAATTGCCAATCATCCAATCAGTGCTTGGTATCTCGCAGCGCGCAAATGCTGCCTGAGTAAACCTGTGATGTCATTGGCTGCAGCCCTTGTCCATCTCCTTTAGACACCCCGCCCACTCGGCTTCAACGTCACTGACTCTCGTCTGCTTTAGTTTGTCTTTATCTTCTTTGTGCTCAAAATAACCACGCCCCCTCTCAGCCATTGGATGCATCCAAACATGACTGACAACCCGCTGACCAATTAGATTTCAAGCTGTCATCCCGCCTTCCCGAACTCCGCCTCCTCTCTTTGCTCTTGAGGTAACATACATTCGGCAGCGGCAGTGGCTGGCGGAGCCGGCAGAGGAGACGGAGTGGTTGTTATTGGTGCTGGCGGGGGCTCGGGCAGGAGACCGCACAACGCTGCAGCAGCTACCGGGAGAGGGATGCGGCGAGGGCGCCCGGAGGTAACCGACTGCAGGTAAGTGCTGCAACACACCTGTGCGGGGAGAGGACGGAGAGCGGGCGGTGCAGACGTGACCGTCATACTGCACAGCGGCGGCCCCTGTGTGCGGCACCGTGCAAGGACCTGCTGTCACCGTGTGTGTGTATGTATGTATATATATATATATATATATATATATATATATATATATATATATATATATATATATATATATATTACACACACACATACTGTGATGCATGATGATACACAGCAGTACACACAGACACTATATATATATATATATATATATATATATATATATATATATATATATATATATATATATATATATATATATATATAGTGTGTACCACATGCTGTATATAGTGTCATGCACAATATCCACAATGCAGGATTTATAGAGAACAACTTAGCTGCACAGCGAATCCGTATGTCATGTATACACTGTGCTGCTATTGTGTTCTCAGTATTCTGCATCTTTGTGTGTATAGAATAGATATCGGTCCTTCACATAGATTTAATGTGGATGAGTGTGACTTATACACACTGGTGCTGTGTTGTACAATATATATAGATATCTAGATATCTATCAGTCTAATGTTCTATAGAGAAATGTATGTATATATGAGATGTGTACAGTATTAGACACACACACACACACACACACACACACACACACACACACACACACACACACACACACACACACACACACACACACACACACACACACACACACACACACACCCCTCCTGTCATTGCTCGGCCTCTGTATTTCCAGCACTGTACCCCCTTTTGCCATCATGCTGTGTCCTGGTTCTCTGTATTGGTGGTCTGCTGCCTGGACCGCCCGCTTTCTCTGTAGGATGCACACACAAGTACTGGTCATCTAGAGGATGTGATGTCTCTGGCCTGTACAGTGCAGGGGGTCCGATCTCCATCCCTCCCTATGGCCGTGTGGTGTGGACCCTCTGGAGATGGATAGGCCAGAGCCCTGTCTGCTCAGATGACAATCAGCGCTGATCATGACATCGCCTCTCCGCACTGTAATAAATCCCTCCGGGGGCTTTTTTTAGTTTTATTCCTGATGACCTTAATATGAGCAGGTCAGGGGGATATAGGCAGCCTCTTGGATTTTAGGGTTGATTTCCCTTTAAACGCCTGTGTAGTGTATCCTGTGTGTGCCCCATGTGTGCAGTGCCACCTGTGCACTGATGGCTGAGGCTGCATGTAATTACAGCTCTGCTACATCCGTCTTGTGTATACAGGGAAAATAAGTTTTTGATACACTACCGATTTTGCAAGTTTTCCCACCTACAAAGAATGGAGATGTCTAATTTTTATCATAGGTGCACTTCACCTGTAAGACAGAAGAATCTTAAAAAAAAAAAATTCCAGAAAATCGCTATGATTTTTACATTCTTAATTTGCATTTTATTGCATGAAATAAGTATTTTATACAATAGAAAAACAGGTAATATTTGGTACAGATTCCTTTGTTGCAATTACAGAGGTCAGATGTTTCTTGTAGTTCTTGACCAGGTTTGCACACACAGCAGCAGGGATTTTGGCTCCCTCCTCCATACAGATCTTCTACATGGTGGTAGACCCAGCCACGACCCATCTTCAATGCTCTTACTGAGGGAAGGAGGTTGTTGGCTAAAATCTTGATACGTGACCCCATTCATCCTCCCTTTAATACGGTGCAGTCGTTGTGCCCCTTTGCAGAATAGTACTTCCAAAGTATGATGTTTCCCCCACCATGCTTTACAGTTGGGATGGTTTTCTTGGGGTTGTATTCATCCTTCTTCTTCCTCCATTTTCATTGGCAAACCAGGTCCTCCCATGTAGTTGTGGGCTGATTCCTGACCTTTCAAAGAATCCTCCTTACCCCACGATGCGAGACCTTGCATGGAGCCCCAGACAGAGGAAGATTGAAGTCATCTTGTGTTTCTTCCATTTTCTAATAATTGTGCCATCAGTTATTGCTCTCTCACCAAGCTGCTTGCCTATTGTCCTGTTGCCCATCCCAGCCTTGTTCAGTTCTGCAGTTTTGTCCCTGGTGTCCTTAGCCAGCTCTTTGGTATTGGCCATGGTGGAGAAGTTGGTGTGTGTGGACAGGTGTCTTTTATACAGGTACCTAGGTCAAATAGGTGCAATTAATACAGGTAATGAGTGCAGAGTAGGAGGCTTCTTAAAGAAAAACAAACAGATCTGCGAGAGCCAGAATTCTTGCTGGTTGGTCAGTGATCGAATACTTATTTCATGTAATAAAATGCAATTTAACCCCTTCCTGACATCCGACGTACTATCCCGTCGAGGTGGGGTGGGCCCGTATGACCGCCGACGGGATAGTACGTCATAGCCGATCGGCCGCGCTCACGGGGGGAGCGCGGCCGATCGCGGCCGGGTGTCGGCTGCATATCGCAGCTGACATCCGGCACTATGTGCCAGGAGCGGTCACGGACCGCCCCCGGCACATTAACCCCCGGCACACCGCGATCAAACATGATCGCGATGTGCCGGCGATGCAGGGAAGCATCGCGCAGGGAGAGGGCTCCCTGCGGGCTTCCCTGAGCCCCCCGCAGCAACGCGATGTGATCGCGTTGCTGCGAGGGTCTTACCTCCCTCCCTGCCTGCTCCAGACCCGGATCCAAGATGGCCGCGGATCCGGGTCCTGCAGGGAGGGAGGTGTCTTCACAGAAGCCTGCTCAGAGCAGGCACTGTGAAGCAGCCTGCACTTCTCTCAGATCGGTGATCTGTCAGAGTGCTATGCAAACTGGCAGATCACCGATCTGTATTGTCCCCCCCTGGGGCAAAGTAAAAAAGTAAAAAAAAAAATTTCCAAATGTGTAAAAAAAAATAAAAAAAAATATTCCAAAATAATGAAAAAAAAAAAAAAAATATTATTCCCATAAATACATTTCTTTATCTAAATATAAAAAAAACAATAAAAGTACACATATTTAGTATCGCCACGTCCGTAACGACCCAACCTATAAAACTGCCCCACTAGTTAACCCCTTCAGTAAACACCGTAAGAAAAAAAAAAAAAAACGAGGCAAAAAACAACGCTTTATTACCATACTGCCGAACAAAAAGTGGAATAACACGCGATCAAAAAGACTGATATAAATATCCATGGTACCGCTGAAAACGTCATCTTGTCCCGCAAAAAACAAGCCGCCATACAGCATCATCAGCAAAAAAATAAAAAAGTTATAGTCCTGAGAATAAAGCGATACCAAAATAATTATTTTTTCTATAAAATAGTTTTTATCGTATAAAAGCGCCAAAACAAAAAACAATGATATAAATGAGGTATCGCTGTAATCGTACTGACCCGACGAATAAAACTGCTTTATCAATTTTACCAAACCCGGAACGGTATAAACGCCTCTCCCAAAAGAAATTCATGAATAGCAGGTTTTTGGTCATTCTGCCTCACAAAAATCGGAATAAAAAGCGATCAAAAACGGTCACGTGTCCGAAAATGTTACCAATAAAAACGTCAACTCGTCCCGCAAAAAACAAGACCTCACATGACTCTGTGGAGCAAATGTGGAAAAATTATAGGTCTCAAAATGTGGAGACGCAAAAACTTTTTTGCTATAAAAAGCGTCGCTGGTTTCACACTTCCGTTTTTGTCTGCAGCGTTTTTTGCACAAAAAAACGCATGCGTTTTTTCCCTATATTTAACATTGAAAACGCATGCGGTTTTTTTGTACGCGTTTGGTCGCGTTTTCAAACGCATGCGGTTTTTTTCTGCATGCGTTCATTTTCAGAAATACAACCTGCAGTATTTTCTTGCGTTTTTAAGCACATGCGTTTGTTTGCGTTAAAAACGCATGCATTTTTATCGAAAAAAAACAGAAAACACACTGAAAAGCCACCCACCACCATCAAGGTGATAAAGGGATCCAAACCCTAACCCTAACTCTACCCCTAACCTCACCCCTAACCGTTTAATGAACATTTTCTGACAGTCATAGTGCCACGTGTTTAAGTGCCACGTGTTTAAGTGCCACGTGTTTAAGTGCCACGTGTTTAAGTGCCACGTGTTTAAGTGCCACGTGTTTAAGTGCCACGTGTTTAAGTGCCACGTGTTTAAGTGCCACGTGTTTAAGTGCCACGTGTTTAAGTGCCACGTGTTTAAGTGCCACGTGTTTAAGTGCCACGTGTTTAAGTGCCACGTGTTTAAGTGCCACGTGTTTAAGTGCCACGTGTTTAAGTGCCACGTGTTTAAGTGCCACGTGTTTAAGTGCCACGTGTTTAAGTGCCACGTGTTTAAGTGCCACGTGTTTAAGTGCCACGTGTTTAAGTGCCACGTGTTTAAGTGCCACGTGTTTAAGTGCCACGTGTTTAAGTGCCACGTGTTTAAGTGCCACGTGTTTAAGTGCCACGTGTTTAAGTGCCACGTGTTTAAGTGCCACGTGTTTAAGTGCCACGTGTTTAAGTGCCACGTGTTTAAGTGCCACGTGTTTAAGTGCCACGTGTTTAAGTGCCACGTGTTTAAGTGCCACGTGTTTAAGTGCCACGTGTTTAAGTGCCACGTGTTTAAGTGCCACGTGTTTAAGTGCCACGTGTTTAAGTGCCACGTGTTTAAGTGCCACGTGTTTAAGTGCCACGTGTTTAAGTGCCACGTGTTTAAGTGCCACGTGTTTAAGTGCCACGTGTTTAAGTGCCACGTGTTTAAGTGCCACGTGTTTAAGTGCCACGTGTTTAAGTGCCACGTGTTTAAGTGCCACGTGTTTAAGTGCCACGTGTTTAAGTGCCACGTGTTTAAGTGCCACGTGTTTAAGTGCCACGTGTTTAAGTGCCACGTGTTTAAGTGCCACGTGTTTAAGTGCCACGTGTTTAAGTGCCACGTGTTTAAGTGCCACGTGTTTAAGTGCCACGTGTTTAAGTGCCACGTGTTTAAGTGCCACGTGTTTAAGTGCCACGTGTTTAAGTGCCACGTGTTTAAGTGCCACGTGTTTAAGTGCCACGTGTTTAAGTGCCACGTGTTTAAGTGCCACGTGTTTAAGTGCCACGTGTTTAAGTGCCACGTGTTTAAGTGCCACGTGTTTAAGTGCCACGTGTTTAAGTGCCACGTGTTTAAGTGCCACGTGTTTAAGTGCCACGTGTTTAAGTGCCACGTGTTTAAGTGCCACGTGTTTAAGTGCCACGTGTTTAAGTGCCACGTGTTTAAGTGCCACGTGTTTAAGTGCCACGTGTTTAAGTGCCACGTGTTTAAGTGCCACGTGTTTAAGTGCCACGTGTTTAAGTGCCACGTGTTTAAGTGCCACGTGTTTAAGTGCCACGTGTTTAAGTGCCACGTGTTTAAGTGCCACGTGTTTAAGTGCCACGTGTTTAAGTGCCACGTGTTTAAGTGCCACGTGTTTAAGTGCCACGTGTTTAAGTGCCACGTGTTTAAGTGCCACGTGTTTAAGTGCCACGTGTTTAAGTGCCACGTGTTTAAGTGCCACGTGTTTAAGTGCCACGTGTTTAAGTGCCACGTGTTTAAGTGCCACGTGTTTAAGTGCCACGTGTTTAAGTGCCACGTGTTTAAGTGCCACGTGTTTAAGTGCCACGTGTTTAAGTGCCACGTGTTTAAGTGCCACGTGTTTAAGTGCCACGTGTTTAAGTGCCACGTGTTTAAGTGCCACGTGTTTAAGTGCCACGTGTTTAAGTGCCACGTGTTTAAGTGCCACGTGTTTAAGTGCCACGTGTTTAAGTGCCACGTGTTTAAGTGCCACGTGTTTAAGTGCCACGTGTTTAAGTGCCACGTGTTTAAGTGCCACGTGTTTAAGTGCCACGTGTTTAAGTCACGTTTAGGGTTAGGGCTAAAGTTAGGGTTGGGGTTTGGATTACATTTACGTTTGGATTAGGGTTGGGATTAGAATTATGGGTGTGTCAGAGCTAGGGGTGTGGTTAGGGTTACCGTTGGGATTAGGGTTAGGGGTGTGTTTGGGTTAGGGTTTCAGGTAGAATTGGGGGGTTTCCACTGTCCAGGCACATCAGGGGCTCTCCAAGCGCGACATGGCGTCCAATCTCAATTCCAGCCAATTCTGCGTTGAAAAAGTAAAACAGTGCTCCTTCCCTTCCGAGCTCTCCCGTGCGCCCAAAAAGGGGTTTACCCCAACATATGTGTTATCAGCGTACTCGGGACAAATTGAACAACAACTTCTGGGGTCCAAGTTCTCTTGTTATCCTTAGGAAAATAAAAATTTGGGGGGCTAAAAATCATTTTTGTGGGAAAAAAAAGATGTTTTATTTTCACGGCTCTGCATTATAAACTGTAGTGAAACACTTGGGGGTTCAAAGTTCTCACAACACATCTAGATAAGTTCCTTGGGAGGTCTAGTTTCCAATATGGGGTCACTTGTGGGGGGTTTGTACTGTTTGGGTACATCAGGGGCTCTGCAAATGCAACGTGACGGCTGCTGACCAATCCATTTAAGTCTGCATTCCAAATGGCGCTCCTTCCCTTCTGAGCTCTGTCATGTGCCCAAACAGTGGTTCCCCCCCACATATGGGGTATCAGCGTACTCAGGACAAATTGGAAAACAAATTTTGGGGTCCAATTTATTCTGTTACCCTTGTAAAAATACAAAGCTGGGGGCTAAAAAATCATTTTTGAGAAAAAAAAAAAAATTATTTTCACGGCTCTGCGTTATAATCTGTAGTGAAACACTTGGGGGTTCAAAGCTCTCAAAACACATCTAGATAAGTTCCTTAGGGGGTCTACTTTCCAAAATGGTGTCACTTGTAGGGAGTTTCAATGTTTAGGCACATCAGGGGCTCTCCAAACGCAACATGGCGTCCCATCTCAATTCCAGTCAATTTTGCATTGAAAAGTCAAATGGCGCTCCTTCCCTTCCAAGCTCTGCCATGCGCCCAAACAATGGTTTACACCCACATATGGGGTATCAGCGTACTCAGGACAAATTGCACAACATTTTTTGGGGTCCAATTTCTTCTCTTACCCTTGGGAAAATAAAAAATTGGGGGCGAAAAGATCATTTTTGTGAAAAAATATGATTTTTTATTTTTACGGCTCTGCATTATAAACTTCTGTGAAGCACTTGGTGGGTCAAAGTGCTCACCACACATCTAGATAAGTTCCTTAGGGGGTCTACTTTCCAAAATGGTGTCACTTGTAGGGAGTTTCAATGTTTAGGCACATCAGGGGCTCTCCAAACGCAACATGGCGTCCCATCTCAATTCCAGTCAATTTTGCATTGAAAAGTCAAATGGCGCTCCTTCCCTTCCAAGCTCTGCCATGCGCCTAAACAATGGTTTACACCCACATATGGGGTATCATCGTACTCAGGACAAATTGTACAACAACTTTGGGGGTCCATTTTCTCCTGTTACCCTTGGTAAAATAAAACAAATTGGAGCTGAAATAAATTTTGTGTGAAAAAAAGTTAAATGTTCATTTTTATTTAAACATTCCAAAAATTCCTGTGAAACACCTGAAGGGTTAATAAACTTCTTGAATGTGGTTTTGAGCACCTTGAGGGGTGCAGTTTTTAGAATGGTGTCACACTTGAGTATTTTCTATCATATAGACCCCTCAAAATGACTTCAAATGAGATGTGGTCCCTAAAAAAAAATGGTGTTGTAAAAATGAGAAATTGCTGGTCAACTTTTAACCCTTATAACTCCGTCACAAAAAAAAATTTTGGTTCCAAAATTGTACTGATGTAAAGTAGACATGTGGGAAATGTTACTTATTAAGTATTTTGCGTGACATATGTCTGTGATTTAAGGGCACAAAAATTCAAAGTTGGAAAATTGCAAAATTTTCAAAATTTTCGCCAAATTTCCATTTTTTTCACAAATAAACGCAAGTTATATCGAATAAATTTTACCTTTAACATGAAGTACAATATGTCACGAGAAAACAATGTCAGAATGCCAAGATCCGTCAAAGCGTTCCAGAGTTATAGCCTCATAAAGGGACAGTGGTCAGAATTGTAAAAATTGGCCCGGTCATTAACGTGCAAACCACCCTTGGGGGTGAAGGGGTTAATTATTTAAAAATCATACAATGTAATTTTCTGTTTGTTGTTTTTAGATTGTCTGTCTCTCACAGGTGAAGTGTATCTACGATAAAAATACAGACCTCCATTCTTTGTAGGTTGGAGAACTTGCAAAATCGCCAGAGTATCAAATACTTATTTTCCCCACTGTATTATGGATGGTGCATGTTTTCTACATTTTGGCTTTGCACAAGCAGATATTATGTTTTTATCGGGTGTCTTAAAGAGGTTCTCAACGTACAAATAGTGTTAAAGGGGTAGAGACTGCACAGTTTAGTGATTCGGCCTGTTAATCTAGTATCCATATACACTGAGTAGGTACCAGATCACTCTGACTATAGAGGGGGCTGGCTTTGTTTTCATGCAGGATTGATTGGTCCAGTCTGGTGCTTCTGGATAACAGATGCATAGTAGGTTGCAAACGTATTCACTCCCCTTGGCATTTTTTTGTTTTGCCACCTCACAACCTGGATTTTCATATATTATTATTTTTTTTATTTTAAAGGGTTTGCATCAGTTCATGTTAAGAACATACCTACGGCTGTGAACATTTGGTTTTCTTTTTATTGTGAAGCAAACAACAAATAGGACCTAATAACTGAAAACTTCAATGTGCATAACCATTCACCCCCTAAAGTCAGTACTGTGTAGAGCCTCCTCTTGTACAGTTACAGCTGCAAGTTACGTTGGATTAGTCACTGAGCTTCCCACATTTTGCGACTGGGATTTTTGCCCATTCCTCAAGGCAAAACTGTTCCAGCTCCTTCATGTTAGATGGTTTCCACTAGTAAACAGCAATTAAGATCAAGACTTTGAGTAGGCCACTCCAAAACATTTCACGTTTCCCCTTACACCATTCGAGTGTTCCTTTAGCGGTATGTTTTGGGTCATTGTCTTGCTGGAAGTTGAACCTCCATCCCAGTCTCAAATCACTGACTAGGTTTTTCTCAAGAATTTTTTTATTTTGCACCATCCATCTTCTCATCAACTCGGACCATTCTCCCTGTCCCTGCTGCCGAAAAACATCCCCACAGCATGATGCAGCCACCACTGTGTTTCACTGTGGGGATAGTGTTCTTGGGGGTGAATACTTTTGGAAGCAACTGTACAGGAAGCCATTGTTTACATCCAGATTGGCTGGCTTTGTATTAAGTGGATATGTGCTGAAGTTTGACTGTGACTACTATGTGCGGGGCCTTAGGGGCTCAGACATTATTGACTTTCTCATTAAGGGTTGATTGGTCATGTCTGCCTCTTATCAGAGGGATGTCAGGCAGTTGTAGCGGGTTCCTATCTACAGTATGTCCAGTAAAGGTCATGAATTTGGTGCAAAAAAACAGGAACAAGAATCCCAAAAAGACAAAGAAAAGTGACTTAAAAAAACAGCAAATAGTGAATCAGGCGTCAAAGTTTTAGAACTTTTCATTAACCCTTAAAATGAAGCCTTTTTAACCCTTTAGTGTGTTCTTTCTATTGGCACCATGACTGCTAATGGGAGAATTTGGGGGGCCACCTCTCCACTCCCAGCCTCTGACTGTTGTGCGCTAACTCTTATTGCTGAGCACAAGCATTAGTCATGGTGAATCCCGCTCTGGTGTCCGCGCACTAATCACTGTGACCGGTTTGTTACTGTTGCACAAAGGAGGTCATTCTTGAGATTCGCCATGGTATGTGCTGCTGATTTTTGTGTCCTGGCACTCTGTGTTCTAGGTCGTTCCTTGTACTCGGGGTGAAAAGGTTGTTTATAACTTGACACTGTCATTTTAGGTTCATTGATGCCATGTGACTCAGGGTGAGCATGCAATGGTGGTCTCACACCTGCCCTCCTGAGACCCCGTCTGCACACTTTAATATATGGAAGTAGTGGTATGGTTGTATACTCGCTTATCTCCCAAGAAAAATGATACCCTTTTTTGTAGAGAACCAGTGTGCCAGTCATGAGAAATGGAGTGTAGAAGCCGTATGCAAACAAGGCCAAAACCAAAAGTGCCGTCTGAGTAACGCCATGCCCCCAGTGCACTTCCAGACTAATTTGCATACGGCTTCTACACTCCATTTCTCATGACTGGCACATTGGTTCTCTACAAGAAAAGGTATCATTTTTCTTGGGAGATAAGCGAGTATACAACCGTACCACTACTTCCATATATTAAACGCTCTGACTTGGGTCCCTTTTTTATAGGGGGCAAGAAGCTAACTTACTAAACCAGAGGTGAGGTTTTATTTTCTCTACACCTGAGATTTTGCATTTCGTGCTCTTGTCCCAACAGTCCGCTGCCTCATTATGTAGTAAAACTCATTACCCATCAGGTACCCCAGTCATCTGCTGGAGCATGCGGGGGACAGGACACCTCCGATCCATTTGCACAATGACTATGCCTCTAGCAGGCTGGTGCTGTTTTTCGGATGGTGTAATGGCCATGTGATACAATAAATAAGGCTAATCTCAGGCTTTTGTTCCTTTTCTCAATTATCGGCAGATGTTCTTTTGTTCAGAAAATACACTTTTATTATATTCGCCGCCATTACTGCTTTATGCTAATAAAGACTTCTCAATACAACTTGTAGTATTTGAGGGGGAATAAGAAAACATATATATATTTTTTTTAATACAATTTGTTTTGGCTGGATTTTACACTGTTCATCCTGTGCCTGCTGGTTCACCATCACAGGAAATTTAAAGGGTTAATGCCAAAACGGTTACACCCCAATCCATAGGATAGGGCTTAATTGACTGATCACTGGAGGTCTGTCCGCTAGGACCCCCCCAGCAATTCTGAGAGCAGGGATCTTGACCAAGTCGCCTGCTCTTGAATGGAATGTACGTGCGCATGCTCAACCAATGTGCTCTGCGTCCTCCAGCAGTCCCACAGACAATGGCTGGCTGAGCATGCGCACGTCTGCCTCATTCAGATATACCGTATTTAGGCCATAACTTGCTGATCACTGGGGGTCCCAATAATCTATATTGGTGGGTGTCCAGCCCTATTAGAAGAACATGGCTGCATATGTGTGCTAACGCTTTTCTTTTTTGTAAGTGGTTACTTGCTGAGGGTCCTTACTATTGAACCCCTAATAGGAGAGCAAAGCTGGACATCCCTTTAAATTATTGAAATAGGGCAGTGTTCCCCAAGTCCGGTCCTCGAGCCACCAACAGGTCATGTTTTCAGGACTTCCTTGGTATTGCACAGGTAATAATTGCATCACCTGGACAGGCAAGCATTCACTCAATGACCTGTGCATTACTAAGGAAATCCTGAAACATGACCTGTTGGTGGCTCTTGAGGACCGGACTTGGGGAACACTGAAATGGGGCATTTCACATATAGAACCATAATCCGAATCTTCAATCTTTCTTCGAAGCAAGAATGAAAATAAATGTTTTGTCTTTGACTGGAAAAAAAAAATTATGTATATGTTCCTCACTACATTTTAGTTTACCTCTGGGAGGGGGCTGAGCCATCAATCACAATGTCATGTGCTTTTCCTGCTCTGGTCAGACGCATACATTAGCCATGACCCCAATCCCCCTCCGTATTACCATATATGGCATGTGATTACGGCAATACTTGATAAATTGTATTGTGCGCAGTTTCCTCATTCATTATGGATGACCATCTCCAATGCTCGTTGCTGAGTAAATAGCAGGGAGGGTCTCGTAATTACCCTCTGTTATCTGCCATCTTCATGCAATAATCAAGAGTCCATTGAATGTTCTCTGTGAGGAGTCGCGTTTACTCGCGGTTCCTCCTAATTTATATTATTGCTAATTCCTGTCCCCCGCTCCTTCCCCCATACTCCAAAATCTTTCACAAAGACTTTATTCTATTCCGCCATGTTTCCTTTTTGATTAAATTTGCTTTAATTTGACTTCGGGTGCTGTCTTCATATTCGGTGCTTGTCATTTGCCCCAAACGGTCGCAAATTTGGCTTTTACAAGAATTGGCCGGGGGAGGTATTTATCTGCAATTACAAGTACAAAGAAAAATAGTGTTTAAAAAATAAATAAATATAGATAGATTTACTAGATGGTGTCCCGATTCTAACGCATCGGGTATTCTAGAATATGTATGCGTACTGTATAGCACAGCCCACGCAGTATAATGCGCAGCCCACACAGTACATGTAGTATATTGCCCAGCCACGTAGTATACTGCCCAGTCACATAGTATGCACTATATCCCTGTTTAAAAAAATAAAAAAGAATTTAAAAAATAGTTACATACTCACCTTCTGGAGCCTCCGGATCGAAGCGTCCGGTTACCGATGCTCCTCACGTGCTCCGGTCTGAAGATTGCATTGCGGTCTCGCGAGACTGCAAGTCATCATCTCACGAGACCGCACTGCATGCAGCGGTCACCGGGGCGTCGCGAGGAGCATCGGTAACCGGCCGCTTCGATCCAGGGGGCCACCGGAGGGTGAGTATGTAACTTTTTTTTTTTTTTTTAATTATTTTTAACATTACATATTTTTACTATTCATGCTGCATTGGCAGCATCAATAGTTAACAGTTGGTCACACAGGGTTAATAGCAGCGTTAACAGAGTGCGTTACACCGTGGTCAACGCTGCCATTAACCCTGTGTGAGCGCTGACCGGAGGGGAGTACGGAGCGGGCGCTGTGACTGGAGGGGAGTACGGAGCGGGCATTTTCTTATGGACTGTGCCCGTCGCTGATTGGTCATGGCAAAACAGCCTCGACCAATCAGCGACTTGGATTTCTATGACTGACAGAGGCCGCGACCAATGAATATCCGTGACAGAAAGACAGACGGAAGTGACCCTTAGACAATTATATAGTAGATAGCGGTATAGGTCCGTACGTTGTGTAGTGGCCGTGTATGGTACTGCAGCTCTCTCAAGCCCACCACTGCCTTCCCTTTATGGTTAGGTGTGTCCACAGGCATCGGAAGGTGGCCCCGAGGGTCATGCCACTGAAACGTTCCCATCTTGGTGAAGCCCAACCTCCTGCAGGTGTAGTGTAAGAGCAGGAATGGGGTAACAATGAGGGCTCCTGTTGGGGGATGGACGTCTCAATCATTTTTGCCGTTTGTTCGGTATTGTCTGACGTCAACTCTTGGACCGTTGCTGCAACACTTGGCTAGATGAAGGGGATGAGTGGAAACCTTACTAGGAGGTCTATCCTGACCTCTTAATTCTAGGGGGCTATCCTTATACCAGGGCTTGCCTTATGGCATTGCTTTGACTAATGGGAGTGTGGTTGGGGCACGCTGGGACTACTTGGGGTTAAACCTGATACATTCGGTGAATAAAAGCTGATTTTTGGAAATTGGAAGAATTATCCAGAGTTGTTACTATTGTGTTTTTCGTTAACCCTTTACTCTCGTCTGTGACCACGTGACAGTCACGATGTGACCGCTAGGACCCCAAAAGTGACAGGAGTTGGCGGAGCAGGCAGTGATGTTGGGGAGGAGGGGGATTCTGTATCTTGCTGTAGGGTTTGCATCTTTGCTTGTGCGCAGGAGACCCCTTCTCCCTCCCCCCGGCAGAGGAGCTTCTTTGTTATCCGCTCTTACCATTATCCACATGTCTATACAGCCCCCGTCCTGTTCTGCGGAGCGGCACGCGCCGGGTTATTAGTTTTCCTCTTGCGTTTTTTTGACTCTTTGATGCTTTTACATAAAGGTGAAAAATGTAATTTATTTAATCCCTTTTTATTCCCTGCAGACTCCGGCACAGTGGGGGAGATGTGGAATTCATATCAATAAGTGGTGGTGTCACCTGCGTCCTGTGAATGGCGCCCCGCCGGATGAATAAACTGCGCCGCTGCTATTCTTATCCCTGACGGTCTTACACACACTCAGATTCTTATCTCCCATGATCCAGCTTATTGTAGGGATATAGACTTTTTTTTTCTCCCCTCCTCTGTTCGTGGTTTTTGTTCTTAGTGCACTGTTTTTGGTGTAAATACTCCACCGCTACCTTCTTGTTGGCACAGCGCAATGCCTTCTGTATACAAAATTTTTGTCTTGCGATGAGTTTTCCGGTTTCCGACTATTCCTGTTCTCAGATTGCAACTTTTTTGTTTTTAAAGAATAAATAAATTCTGCACCGCTGACGTCACGTTGAAAGCGCTGCAGGTAATCGGTGAGCAGCGATCAGCAGACGTGACACTATTGGCCGTGATCACCTCCCGATGGGGCAGTGAGTGGGGTCATATAAACCCTTGTTTAGCTGGCTCGGTCATGACACCCCTTACTCCTAAACGTTTGCCCGTGGATTCTGCGTTTTCAGTGGAAAGTGGAGTAACCCAAGCAAGCAAAAGCAAAAAAGATGGCTACTTCGTTACTTAGACATGTCAGGAGGGGTCGGGAGGCCTCCAGATTTGTTGTCCCCATTGGGGCTCGGAATCTAAATTTCCCATCAGTATGGAGAGCGGGCAGAAACTGGCGTGCTAACCACTGAGCCACCCTGTTGTCCACGCTGTGTGCACCAACTCCCTCTAGTGGTCGATGCAGATAGCTCAGATTCTACGATGAAGCTGTAAGGACAAAAGAAGATTTGGAACTCTGATCGGCACGGACTGTTGGTAACGACGGACATGATTTTTATTGAGTCTCCGGGAATGTATGAGAAGGCCTCTGTACATCTTATTTCCAGAGAAGTCTGATCTGATGGCTTTTGACATTTGGTGGCAGATTGCTATGATTGGTGGTAAGATCAGAGGAATTCCTCCTCCGTGTGACTCCACTGGAGACGCCGGCGTGTATGACACATCAGACATGTCGGGCTGCACACCTCGGAGATCCGCCGCCCTGTAATAATGGCATCCAGACTCCACGCCGCGCCTGTCTGATGTTCCCCACTCCAGGAGGGACTGCCGAGGGCGAGATCTGCGCAGCCTGCACCTCACATTTGTTTTGGGAGACTGTATGCTGGTGTGATTGTGCAGACTGATACATTGTAACGGACACTTCAGCTGTGTTCTTCACCATAAAGCAGGCTGCCATTAGAGACTGGCATCCAGGACAATCCTTGTGTGTAATCCTGACATAGCGCTGCTGTGCTGAGACCCCGATTCTTGCCGGACCCCTCCGGCCCCTTCTTCAGGCTGCGCAGTCAGACGCTCGTACAGTAACGTGATCAATATCTGTCCCATCTGCTGCTTTGTTCTCCTACATCTGACAATCTCCGCGCTCTCCATCATCGCAGTAATCAGCATTATTATCCAATATCGCCTGCAATCACGCCATGATTGTTCGGCTGTGAAAAAAAGGCCCCCAGCTGTTAACTGCTTCTGCACAGAGACCCCAAATCTAAAAGCCTTACATAGAAAGAAAAGAACATGTAAAAATCTCTTGCAAAAAAAAAATCCTAAACATAAATAAATGAATTGATGCTCTAAGTATGTAATAAAACTTTCCAAATCTCTCAATATTTATAGTGTTAAATAACACTTGCCTCCACTAGGGGGCGCCGGCTGTTCATACATTGAACCATGTGTGCACTAAGCTCCCTCTAGTGGTGACAGAATGTTATTCACATACAGTAATTCATCTCTAATTACTGTAAAGATGTATTGGGGGGGAAATGACATCACAAAACGGTGACCCTAAAGTGAATCTCTGCCTTTTTACACCGTAAGTCACATCCTGTTTGGTTACAAAGGGGATTGAGAACCAGTAGGACTGCATTGCTTGGTGGACAAGTCTAGAAAATCCCCCCCCCCCCCCGGGTATTCAATGATATAGGAATGCTTAATTAAGACCCCATATGCATCACAATCAGATACTGCAGAGTATAAACGCCGGAAATGCCTGTGTATATGAAACATCTGCCTTAAAGGGGTTGTGGCAAATTTTAAAGGTTAAGTGTTAACTTTCTGGGCATCCAATTGCTGGCCCCCCACTGATTACTGAATATTTGCTGCTCCATATTACACGCCATTGATTCTCTATGGGACTGCTGGAGAAAACTGCGTACAATGATCTGCGTAATCGTCCTTCCAGATCTGTGGCGGAGAATCGATGGTGTGAGATGAGGTCTAGGAATCCTTGTGCCTCAGTATGTGCCCGTGTGGGGTTGTATGGAGGCGCCTCCAAATGGCCTTTTCGGGTATGTGCACACGGAGGGTTTTTTTTATGATCCGTGGAAACCACGTCAGAAAAAGCTCCTTTTTTGGGGAGTTTTCCCATCTGTGTGGTTTTGAAGACTTTTTGGCTATGTTCACATGCAGCTTTTTTAAATGTTATCTTTTTATGCAAAGTAAAAGCTGTTAAATTCTTAGGCTATGTGCACACTTTGCGGCGTCCCTCTGCGGGTTCTCCCGCAGCGGATTTGATAAATCTGCAGGGCAAAACTGCTGCGGTTATCCCTGCAGATTTATCGCGGTTAGTTTTGCGGTTTCCGCTGCGGGTTAACTCCTATACTATTGATGCTGCATATGCAGCATCAATAGTAATGTTAAAAATAATAAAAAATGGTTAGTATACTCACCCTCTGACGTCCCGATCTCCTCGGCGCTGCCGGTCCGGTTCCAAAGATGCTGTGCGAGAAGGACCTTCGTGACGTCACGGTCATGTGACCGCGGTGTCATCACGGTCATGTGACCAGCAACCCAGCGACCGGACGGCCGCGTGCAGCGCTGAGAGGTGAGTATATCATTATTTTTTATTTTAATTCTTTTTTTTACACACAAATATGGTTCCCAGGGCCTGGAGGAGAGTCTACTCTCCTCCACCCCGGGTACCATCTGCACATTATCCGCTTACTTCCCGCATCGTGGGCACAGCCCCATGCGGGAAGTTAGCGGATCAGTGCATCCCTATGGGTGCAGAATCGCAGCGATTCTGCACAAAGAAGTGACATGCTGCGGGTTGTAAACCACTGCGTTTCTGCACGGTTTTTCCCGCAGCATGTGCACTGCGGATTGCGGTTTCCATAGGGTTTACATGTAAATGTAGACGCAATGGAAACTGCTGCGGACCCGCAGCTGTAGAAACGCTGCGGATCCGCGGTAAAAACCGCAAAGTGTGAACATGGCCTTAATGTTTTTGCAGCTTTTTTTTTTTTACCAATAATAAAAAAACCAAAGAGAAAAAGCGGAGGAAATACACTGCTCATTAAAGGGAACACTTAAACAACAGAATCTGACTCCATCTTAATCAAACTTCTGTGAAATCAAACTGTCCACTTAGGAAGCAACACTGAGGCTGTGTGCACACGTAGCATATTTTTCGCGTTTTTTTCGCGGTTTTTCGCTATAAAAATGCTATAAAACCGCGAAAAAAACGCTACCATTAAGCATCCTATGTAACAGAATGCATTCCGCATTTTTTGTGCACATGCTACATTTTTTTCCTGAGCGGAATCACATTCCAGAAAAAAACGCAGCATGTTCATTAAAATTGCGGAATCGCGGCGATTCTGCAGCCATAGGAGTGCATTGATCTGCTTACTTCCCGCACGGGGCTGTGCTCACCATGCGGGAAGCAAGCAGATTATATGCGGTTGGTACCCAGGGTGGAGGAGGAGAGACTCTCCTCCACCCACTGGGCACCATATAATTGGTAAAAAATAAAAGAATTAAAATAAAAAATAGCGATATACTCACCCTCGATGTCCCCCGCAGTCTTCCGGCCTCTCCGCTGCACGCTGCCGCTTCGGTTCCTATAGCTGCTGGGCAGTGAAGGACCTGCGATGACGTCACGGTCTTGTGATTGGTCGCGAGACCGCATGTGACCGGTCACGTGACCAATCACAAGACCGTGACGTCATCACAGGCCCTTCACCGCACAACAGCTATAGGAACGGACGCCGCTGAGGTCTGCAGGTGAGTATAACCATGTTTTTTATTTTTTTTATTATTTTTAAACATTCTATCTTTTACTATAGATGCGGCATAGGCAGCATCTATAGTAAAAAGTTGGTCACACTTGTCAAACACTATGTTTGACAAGTGTGACCAACCTGTCAGTCAGTTTTCCAAGCGATGCTACAGATCGCTTGGAAAACTCTAGTATTCTGCAAGCTAATTATGCTTGCAAAACGCTAGTTTTCTGCGGGTATATGCATGCTAATTCTGCATGCGATATACCCGCGGCAGGAGGCGCAGAATTGCCGCGGAAATTTCCGCGGCAATTCTGCAACGTGTGAACTTAGCCTGACAATCAACTTCACATGCTGTTGTGCTAATGGAATAGACAACAGATGGAAATTATTGGCAATTATCCAGACACCCTCAATAAAGGGTTCGCTCCACCCACCAGCGTCATGTTGCACCACAGACTGTCCAGGAGTTGGCGGATGCTTTAGTCCAGGTCTGGGAGGAGATCCCTCAGGAGACCATCCGCCGCCTCATCAGGAGCATGCCCAGGGGTTGTAGGGAGGTCATACAGGCGCGTAGAGGCCACGCACACTACTGAGCATCATTTCCTTGTCATGAGGCATTTCCACTGAAGTTGGATCAGCCTGTAATTTGATTTTCCACTTTGATTTTGAGTATCGTTCCAAATCCAGATCTTCATGGGATATTACTTGTGACTTACATTGATGATTATTTTATTCTGAAGACATTCCACTATGCACTGAATAAAAAAATTTGCAACTGGAATATTTCATTCAGTGATACCTAGGATGTGGTATTCTAGTGTTCCTTTTATTTTTTTGAGCTGTGTGTGTGTGTGTGTGTGTGTGTATGCGTGTGTGTATATATATATAAAAATTTTTTTAAGTGAATAAAATGTAACTTTATTAAACATGTACTGTGGACAAGGCATATGTGATCTTTGCACAAAACCGATGCAGGACGGGTGTTATGAACGCAGCTAAGAGAACAGGTTTTGGCTGCAGAAAAAAATGAACAAAAAAAACCCCCCTCTGCATGTGAGTTTAGCCCCAGAGGTTTTCAGGAGAAATGCACTCTGCATGGTGTACTTCTTTGCTGTGTTTTGGCAGACAGAAACGGTATGCAGATGAAGGACAACAGTACATGGTATAAATAAACGGTACAGTATACATTGTGAGACGAAGTGTTCACTTAACCTAGGAGTAAGATTCTCCTCTTGGATTGAGCTCACTGACAGTTTCTCTGTTAACTCATTCTACAGTCGTCAATTGGCGGATCAACACAGAGAATTTAGAAGACCAACTGTGTGTTTTTTTTTTTTTTTAATGAATACCAATTGCAAAAGTTTATGTTCCAATTACATGCATTTAAAGAGTAACTTTTTTTTTTTTCTTTTTTTTTTTTTTTTTATATTTCCCCGTCTATTTTTTCAGTTGCATAGATATCAGGATGCACTCATTTGGAGTACAGATGAGTCGGTGCCTGTCTCTTCCTTCTGTGTTGTGCTTTTCTCCAGTTAGTGAGACACAGGTGCTGACCCATCGCTGCCATCATCTGTACTCCAAAAAGCTACATTTTGGTATCTATGCAGCTGAAATGGTAGAATAGGAAAAAAAACTCACCCCTGTGTGCGCGCCTTCATTCTGTAGAATAATGTTCTGTGCGCGCTCGTGATGTGTAAGGGTATGTGCACACGATGCGGAAAACGCTACGCATCCGCAGCCGTTTCCCATGAGTTTACAGTTCAATGTAAACCTATGGGAAACAAAAAACGCTGTGCACGTGCTGCGGGAAAAAACATGCGGAAACGCAGCGGTTTACATTCCGCAGCATGTCACTTCTTTCTGCTGATTCCACAGCGATTTTACAGCTGCCCCTATGGAAAACCGCAGTTGTAAAACCGCAGAAAAACCGTGGTAAATCCGCAGTGGACCAGAATACGTGTGCACATAGCCTTACTGCTGAGGTGCTCCCCATGCAGTGCCTGAAGGAGGCACTATATCCTGGCAAGAGGCGTAGGGGTCACTAAACCCAAACCCATCAGGGGATCATGCAGTGCACTTTCATTTACATACTCTACAAGACTAAAGAATAGTTTTGGTTATTTTTTATTTTTTTTTTAAATATTGATCCAGTTAAAAACTACATCAGATGTTGCCTATTGACCATATTGTTCTGGAAAGACGAGCAGCCTGTCATAAAGGACCCGCGCTGATGTCCGATGTAATTACCAATGCTCGAGAGATGAGCAAATCCAGACTTTGCCCCGGGTCATAATATCCCAACCTTTTTTTTATTGTTGTTATTTGGGGATTTGCGCTGCCACGGCTGGGCTCGCACACCCGGCGCTGTTATGGAGTATGTACATGAAATAATCATATGCTCTCAAGGTGAGCGGAGTTGTGCTCTGACTAGTTATTCTGCTTTATTAAGTGTGCCAAGGTTTTTTTTTGTTTTTTTTTTTTGCATTAATAAATGGCTATTTTTAACCCATTCCAGTATTTCTCCTTTTCCGATAAGGTTTTAATTTTGGGAAAATGTGATTGTTACTGCTGCCAGGCTGGGTACCCGGCTGAAGCAGAGCCGCCACTGACGCTCAATGCAGCCTTGTGGTTTTTCAGTACTGGGAATGTCAGTAACAGCTGTCACCATTGTAATCGCTGCTCGCACTTATGTCTGTCCGTAGCATTTTACTTGGACTGTCCAAACCAAGCACAGGCACTCTGCTTTCCCGTGACACGGTTACAGTTCTGTGCACCTTCTGCCAACTCTTCCCCTTATTTCTGACTCCTCTTCTTTGGTATCTCTGCCCTTTCTCTCCTGTACATTCAGATCGAAGTGGAAAACTAATGTGCGGAAGATGCTCAGAACTGTTCGGCAAATGCAAGAGTGCACGGAGCGCCTGGGCTTGGTTTGAACAGTCATTTTTGTGCCACGTCCCTTTCATCATTTGTGTGGGAAGAACACGATAATGAACAGCATGGGACCAGCAGATGTTTTTGGGAGGTGGGGGCAAAACTGAGATTTGTCACACAAAGGGCATTAACAAGTATGATCGGTGCCTATAGTCAACTAAGCTTAGAAAACTCCCTTACAAAGTGCTCACCCATTTTGAGCGCTGGGGGATTTTTCTGCCCCTTCTCATGGCACTACCCAGGCGGTGGCTCTCGTGGGGGCACCACTTCTGCTTTGTAGCCACCTCTGCGGCAGCTTCTGGTCTGAGGGGCGACACTTCTGCGTCGGCTGCTGTTTTTGCTCCCATTGGGGTACCACTTCTGTGGCTGCTGCTTCTGCTGAGTTACTACTTCGGCTTTCATAGGGCCCTGCTCTCATAGGGTGGCGGATGCTGCTTCTGCTCCCATAGGGTCGCCACTTCTGTTGCTTCTGATATTGAAGGGGTGACACTTCTTCCCCGGCACCATTTTGACACTTCAGAAAGTGATGGTCATAGCAATTATCTCCCAGGATGGTACCAAATAAATGATGGTGCTGACGATAACCTTTCAGATCTGAGATCCCATACAAAGTTCCTCCGCCCTGTGTAGTTCCCGATAGTGGAGGCTTTTATATGTAGCTGTAAAGCGCAGAAGCCGTTATGCTGGTTTATGTGTATCGGTCTCCAGAATAATCTCTCCTGCCGATGGTCTGCAGCTGCTCGCTGTATCATGGAAAACCCTAACGCTTATCACAACCCTCTTTTATGGGTGACGTGACCCCAAAATTTGCTGTACACAATGACTTTAAGGCGCTCCCTTCCCTGGTCTCCTGCAGCTTTTCTATAAGATCAATGTGTGAAATGATTAATTTTTATCAATTTAAGCACAGTCCAAATGGGGTAATGGAGATAAACTCCTGCTCTGCTGGTGGCTTTTATATTGCTTACTATTTACATCTTTTCTGAGGTTCCGTCATTCTCTTCCCTAGTTCCCATTCACACTGTGCCGTACTATCGATAATGCTATGTGTTTTGCAGAAGCCCAGTGATGGGCGCCGAACGTTCTGCGCTGCTGGGGATTTTCCTATTGACCTAGGGAAACTCTGTGTTTGCATACTTCTGCGGAGGCCGTTGGCAGATGGTCGCCACAAGCGAGGTCTGATGTGCAGGATCCTTCTGGCTTCCGCTCTGTGTTTTGGATACACCTGCATTAGTGTTTGCTAATTAAATGCCGGCTGTTAAAAGGAGGAGTGACGAGCAATGTCCGCCACTGTCAGGAGGAAGTAGTAATGGCGCCCCGTCTATTCTAGCATGAAATCAAACCCTCAGGATACAAAAAAATGAGCATTTATACAGAGTTCACAAAGTTGCAGCTCTAGGTGGATTCACAGTTTATCGCCACAATTATGGGTTATCAAGTTTCTATGTTTTAGCTACCCTTGTACCCAACAGCCAACATACCAGTCTAATATATTCATGAGCTCTTCTGATTCTTAAGCTCCGTAATTTGCAGTATATTTATTTGGATGATTCATATTAAGTATTCTGCAAGCACCATAGGTGCAGGAACTTCCAATCCCACACTTTCAACATGCATTGCACCTGGTACTGCCCAATGGCTTGACTGTACTGATCTGAGTCTGCCTGTCTGATGTGCCGGTATAAAAGACTGGCAAGTGGGAGTGGAGAAGCCAGCCCCCCCCCCCCCACTTCCTGTAAAGAGGCCACTGACTGGCTCCCAGCAGGCAGTCTGCGGCTCCCAGCAGGCAGTCTGCGGCTCCCAGCAGGCAGTCTGCGGCTCCCAGCAGGCAGTCTGCGGCTCCCAGCAGGCAGTCTGCGGCTCCCAGCAGGCAGTCTGCGGCTCCCAGCAGGCAGTCTGCGGCTCCCAGCAGGCAGTCTGCGGCTCCCAGCAGGCAGTCTGCGGCTCCCAGCAGGCAGTCTGCGGCTCCCAGCAGGCAGTCTGCGGCTCCCAGCAGGCAGTCTCTTGACTGCTACAATTCTTTATTTCCCCAAAGCACAGGCGATAGGGGGGGTTTAGAAGCCGGACCCTCCACAATCAGTATGAATTCTAATGCATGAGCTTTCAACTCTACGTCTATTCCTGAACAACTAATGGTTTATAGACCTTAAAATTTAAACCATCAGAAAATTGTTCGGATCGTGTACAACAATCTTTAGGATTCTGGTCGGCTTTATCCTCAATATTACTGGTGGATCATTTTGTTTCTCGGCAGTAAAACGCTGCATCCGATGACCTTGCTCCTCATGTACAATGTTTTTGTGTGTTTTTTTTTTTTTTTTTTTTAAATCTGAGTTGCTGAATCACACATTAGTCGTAACCTTGAGATGCACCTTGGTTCTGGCTGATACTTCGCTGCTGCCGCGCTGAGTAATTCTTGGCCGAAATAAGGGTCGTAAGGTTGGCGGCTTCGTAATTGAAACAGATGGTCTTATAGATCACCCTTAAGGGCTCGCTAGTCTCTTCCTCAGATAAATTAGCGCCATTGGCTGGGAACAAGTGGAGTAATTTAGCTTCACTTTATTCTGCCTCGTTTTATGGATGATTAGAATGTATCTGTGTGTGGTTTTACTTCGCTGCCAGAACACAATCTGATGAGACGCTTGCTCATATTTCATTCTTTGTTCCAGGCGTTTGTTCCCAGGATGTTATGGCAAAAAATAAAAAATAAAATCACAGTATAACGAATACTTCGCAATCCATCCAGAGATCAATTCTACATAATAAACTTTTACAAAAAATGTCTGAATACTAGGCGACCTCATTACTTTTCGCACCTGTGATTATAACTAGTGCACATCTCTCGTACTTTGGTCAATATTATGGTGGTCCTGCACCTCCATGGGGGAATCCTCTGTGGTGTAGGTGTTTCCCCCTCACCCCTCTCCTAAAACCCACCAATGGGAGACATGAGCCAGAAAAGGCTCCAAGTGGCCGAGGAAAAAAGAAAATACAGCCTACTACATGATGACTGACGAGATCCTTCCTGTAAGTTACCATATTGGAATTATGGCCGCTGGCCTTCAGCTGGGACCTGTGGACCATGACTGGTACCGAGATGTCTACTGAATTCACGATTACTCCTGTTGGGTAACCTCATGGCTCTTTGGAAATTGGTGTGACCCATGCAGCCTTTGTACTGAGGCCCACCAGTAACACTGACTCTCTGGGCCCGCTGTTCAGCTACATGCAAACTTGACCCTCTTTCAGAAATTTACCTTTTTTACATCATAAACTGGGTCAAATTTAAAGGGTATTCCCATCTCCAAGATCCTATCCCAATATATGCAGTAGATGTAATATTAGTAAATGCCTGAAATTAGAAATGTAGTATAGTTCTTCTGATTCGCTATGTCTTTCCTCTTTTGCAGGCATTGCAGGACCATAGGTATCCATGGTTACGACCACTGATATATAGTGAAGGTTAGCTGGTTTCTAGTGGTCACAACCATGGATACCGAAGGTCTTGCAGTGCCTGCACATGAGGAAAGAGACATCGTGAATCAGAAAAACTATACATCATTTCTAATTAGAGGTATTTGCTAATAATACACTGCTCAAAAAAATAAAGGGAACACTAAAATACCACATCCTAGATATATCTGAATGAAATATTCCAGTTTCATGACAAGGAAAAGATGCTCAGTATTGTGTGTGGCCTCCACGTGCGTGTATGACCTCCTTACTGTACAACGCCTGGGCATGCTCCTGATGAGGCGGCGGATGGTTTCCTGAGGGATCTCCTCCCAGACCTGGATTAAAGCATCCGCCAACCCAGTTTGTGGTGCAATGTGACGTTGGTGGATGGAGGGAGACATGATGTCCCAGATGTGCTCAATCGGATTCAGGTCTGGGGAACGGGCAGGAAAGTCCATAGGTTCAATGCCTTCATCTTGCAGGAACCGCTGACACACTCCAGCCACATGAGGTCTGGCATTGTCCTGCATTAAGAGGAACCCAGGGCCAACCGCACCAGCATATGTTCTCACAAGGGGTCTGAGGATCTCATCTCGGTACCTAATGGCAGTCAGGCTACCTCTGGTGAGCACATGTAGGGCTGTGCGGCCCTCCAGAGAAATGCCACTCCACACCATTACTGACCCACTGCCAAACCGGTCATGCTGAAGGATATTGCAGGCAGCAGATCGCTCTCCACGACATCTCCAGACCCTGTCACGTCTGTCACATGTGCTCAGTGTGAACTTGCTTTCATCTGTGAAGAACACAGGACGCCAGTGGCAAATTTGCCAATCCTGATGTTCTGTGGCTAATGCCAAGCATCCTGCACGGTGTTGGGCTGTGAGCACAACTCCCATCTGTGGACGTCGGGCACTCAGACCATCCTCATGGAGTCTGTTTCTGACCTTTTGTGCGGACACATGCACATTTGTGGCTTCTGGAGGTCATTTTGCAGGGCTCTGGCAGTGCTCCTCCTGTTCCTCCTTGCACAAAGGTGGAGGTTGAAGGTCCTGCTGCTGGGTTGTTGTCCTCCTATGGCCCCCTCCACGTCTCCTGGTGTACTGGCCAGCCTGAAGATGGCTGCACCCTTTCTGACTACAACTTCCAGAAAGAATCCACCTTATGCTCCATCTGAGGGGCTGGCTTTTAAATCTGACTCTTCATTTCATGTTGCTATGTGTTGCACACACTGTAGTATTCTACTTGTATGCCCAAAGCTTTCAGGTTGTGGATAAGGGGGACATCCAGCATCTCACCCAACCCCCCCCAAGAGTTCAGCTGTTTGGGGTGGGGGACAGTGTACAACATATCACTATAGGGTGGCCTTATATCTATTGGGTGGGCTATGGAAGGCTTCCAAAAAACAAACCGCTCTTGCAGAACATATCAGTTGTCAAGATTAGTGGGGATGACTGGTCTGGGGAACACTACTTCCCCACGGCTCGTCACCCACTAATTACCATTGTCACAGCAGTTCTACAATTAGTTTTTTGGCTTCTGCTGAATACATGGTGGTGGTTTGGGGGCCCTGTGGAAGCTCACTGGGTGCAGACATTGCAGTTTATTGCTGTGACTGCTATGAACTCGTTGCTGAACGCCTTGTTTTTGGGTGTATATGCAGCAGAATCCTGCAGTTTTCTTTGCCAGTTTTTGGGGAACTGCGTGAGTAATATGACATGACTGAACAGTATGTGAAGACCCTTTGGCGATATTTCCCCTTTAACAGGCTGTGAGAAGCAGTAATAAACAAGCTGAGCAAATAAATGGCATTCAGTGGGAGTACTAATTACCATAACGATGATACTTCAGAGCACTGTAATTACACCGGAGCCCACACACTACTTCTTACCATTGTGCGGTAAGAAATCTTGAAAGCGGAGTGCGGATGTATTTATGTGCACTGTGAGGATGGAAGAATTAGCCACTTGACCGCAGGATGGTGTCCTCTGCCTCTCACAATTGTCCTCTGGCTCATTAATGTCTGCTGCTTGTCTCTTATTAGCAGAAGGTCATGCAGTAACGAGATCTCAGTGGTGGGGGATGGCATGCTGTACTTATAGGGGGCTGTCTGGAGAAATTATGCATTGTGAAGTGATTGACAGAAACACTATGAAGGGAAGCTGTTACCAGGATTTTGTATACCGGTAATCTGAGAGCAGCATAATGTAGAGGCGGAGACTCTGATTCCAGCAATGTGTCACTTACTAGGCTGCTTGCTGTAGTTTTGAGAGAATTCCTGCTTTCTCTGCTGCAGGTCTAGCAGTTCTCCCAATGCTGAGCTCTGTATAACCCCGGCCACACCACTGACTGGCAGCTACTTGTGTACACTGTGCATAGGCAGAAAGCTGTCTATCTGTAGTGGAGGTAGGGTTATACGATAGGGCAGAACATCTAGTGATAATCAGCTGCTGATTAAAACAGCGACTTATAAAAATTAATAAAAATAAATGCTTCATTAAGGGGATGTGGCTCAAACTGTAATTCAGTGCCTTGATACTGTAAAATGCATTTTTAATTTGCATAAGACAAAAGCGACAAGTGAACATGGCTATGATACAAAAAAACGAGAGAACATGGCCTATGATATCTATCTAGCTGCGGAATTAAAATTAGGAACTATTCTTGGGCAATAAATGAGAACGGGCTTCATATGTTGACTGAAAGGACAACCTCACGTAGAGACATCATCCTGATTTATTGACTCCTGAGTGTTGTAGTAGTTGAGGTGAGCTCGGGCCGTCCCCTTCCTTCCTGATGACAGGCGATCATTGATTTTGGACAGTTGAGGACCTCTGAGTACAGTAGGAATATTTCTTGGAAGATGAGCGTTCAGCGTGATTGTTGAACCCCGGCACAGACTAATATCACTCCTCCCCCCCCCCCCCCCCCCCCAATAGAATTCAGATAAATACAAGTCAGAAAAGGTTTCCAGAGGCTTGTTATAGATCAGGTATTAGAAAAAAAAACTTTGACAGTGAGGGTGATCAATGACAGGCTCTCACGAGAGGTGGTGAGTTCTCCTTCAATGGAAGTCTTCAAACAGAGGCTGGACAGGCATCTGTCTGAGATGGTTTAGTGACTCCTACATTGAGCGGGGGGCTGGACACGATGACCCTGGAGATCCCTTCCAACTCTACCATTCTATATTAATGATCAGTCATATCAAAATGTTTATCCCATCAATCAGCTGAATGAAGGGACCGCCACCACCACATTGTTTTCCCGGAGCAGCTCTACGCTACAGTACCAAGAACGGCCGCTGCCGTCTATTGTCTCGTATGTTGTTTATATTCCACAGGTTTGGCGCTTCGTTACTTCGAATACTGCCTTGTGCGTGCCCCCGTTATTCATCTTGGAAATGCCTGAATGGACACGAGTCTTACCATTCCCTTCACCGTCAACAGGACATGACCCACACGCTTGGACGCTTGGGGCTCGATCACACGTTAGTGCGAGTCCTAGCTGTGGCTCTCGCTGCGGTTTTTCATGTTTGTGTATTTTTGCTGACTGAGTGGCTTGCACAAAGTCATAGGTTAGTTTGACCTGAGTATTTGATAAAACTTGCCTCAAATTCTGTCTGTGAAAAAATTGGACACTTGTTGTTTTTGGTCTGTCAGACTGTGATTTTAAAAAAAAAAAAAAAAAGTTGCCCGAACTGACGCTCTGCCCAAGCTCAGACTGTCTTTTGCGTAAGAGAATTATCTTTGACCTGATAAGCTGAGGCTGCACTAAACTACTTTTTTTGCTATCGTGACCATATTGGAGATTATGGAACGATGTCTTGAATATTTTGGCTGCATTCACGCTCTACAGCCAAAACCCAGGCTAATATGTAGCTGGGATCATTTTTCAGATGCGTTGTAGCCAAAGGCTGGCAGATGTTAATGAGCTTCCGATTCTTACAACTGAAGAGCAGGTTACCTCACAGCCACTCGGGCTGATCTTCGTGCCACCAGTGTTTCATCCGCTGACTGGTGGCAGGTTACCTCACAGGCACTCGGGCTGATCTGCGTGCCACCAATGTTTCATCCGCTGACTGGCAGGTTACCTCACAGGCACTCGGGCTGATCTTCGTGCCACCAATGTTTCACCTGCTGACTGGTGGCAGGTTACCTCACAGGCACTCGGGCTGATCTTCGTGCCACCAATGTTTCACCTGCTGACTGGTGGCAGGTTACCTCACAGGCACTCGGGCTGATCTTCGTGCCACCAATGTTTCATCCGCTGACTGGGGCCATGATTAAAATGAAAGATCTAGTTATAATGGTAGCGGTCACTGGGTGGGAAATGTGAGGTGGCAAGTGTTGTGGGCGTTCACATGGAAGCAGGAAAAATGAGTAAGTGAGAATCAGAGATTCTTGACAAGGGCCAAATTGCGATGGCCAGACTGGGCGAGATCTCTTCCAAATCTGCAGGTGTTTTGAGGTGTTCTCCATCCATATGCAATGGTTAGTACCTACCACAAGTGGTCTAAGGAAGAATAAGTACCGTACTGAACCTGTGCCTGTCATGAGTACGCAGGGCTCATGGAGGACATGTCTCCACGCTCTACAATGGAACCTACAGTGTTAGTCAAGTGGTTTTAATATTATGACTCTTCAGTGTAGCCACCCGGGGCTCTCAAATTTTGGGTTGAGCCCAGTTTCCAGTATAGTAATTTATAAGCTAATGTGAAGAGCCACGGGCTTCTCTGCATAATGAGACATTGTGCCACTCTTGGAATTGAACCTGAAGGTCTGTTGACCCCAGACATAATTCCGTTTCCCCCCCCCCCCCCCCCCCCCCCAGGGACGGCACATGATGTTGTTGACTAGAGCAGAAGTTCTGGGCAATCTGCATGCTAATTCTGTGTCGGTAACCATATTTTTTTCCCTTGAAATGTCTAATTTTTCTTTTCTTCTCTGGAAAATGAGTGGTTGCTATAAATAGGACGAGGGTGGCATTAAATGTAGAAATAATCACTGTTACTTGGAAGAAAAAGGCGCACGATTCCTCCCTGTCTGTCACATGTTACTGGTTATCTGGAAGAGAGCTGCAAAAATTAGACTGTATATTGGGAAGGGAGGCTTGTGATATTACAGAAAGCCCATGATGAGAAGTGCTGGGGTTACTGATGGGCTTGTCCTCTGGTTGCTGTAATAAGATGGACCCCATCCTCAGGAGCACAGCAGATTAAGTGTCAACCCTTTAAATGGATTCGATTTCTTCATACATTGGGTCTCCTGACCTGTACGAGCTGCCGCATTCGCTTAGAGAGCCTATCAATGGAAGTCCTAGGATCCACATATCTACAGAAATCCAATATCCATAACCTGTGGTATCATATTTAAAGAATGGCATCTATTCCTTTTGTGTTTAGTGTGGTCCTCCGTGTGTGCAAGAGATCTCCACAGTCTGCTCGGGGCAGGAAAGGATTGGTAGCCTGGCTGCTTTGGGCAGTAAAGGATCGGTAGCCTGGCTGCTCGGAGCACCCTTGTCTTTTTATTAAAGGGTTAAGTGTATGTAATAAGATTGACCCAAAGCTTTAGTTTTTTTCAGACTGAATAACCCCAAGTTTGATACCCCGTCTTCTGCAGTCCTCCGATTCCATTGATCGCTCTTCTCTGCGCCCGCTCTAGTTCGGCTACTTCCATCCTCCTTTTACACCGTACTCCAAACTTGTACCAAATATCTACCGGTAACTGTGGCCGCACTAGTGACTTGTATGGAGGCAAAACTATGTTCTTGTTCTGAGTATCTATGCCTCCCATTATATTGTTTGGCTTGGCAGCAGCTGCCTGGCACGGGGCAGTAGAAGTGAGTTTGCCATCCACCTCTACCCATATCTGTCAATGGCAGTCCTTAGATTTCGTGCAAAATTGTATATGTGGTTTCCTTGGACCAAATGTGTGTTCTTACATTTATGTAATCCTTATTTAAAAATTAATTCTTAAATTGCCCCCACAATGGCACAGTGAATGATCGTTCACTTTTAACTGGAGATGAAGAGTTTCTACAAAGTGTTGCTCAGTGATTGCTGGGGAGTACCGGCGGTGAAACCAGTATGGTCCCAGTGTGCCGCCGGCACCAGTCTCATCATGTTTTTGTACCGCTAATGGCACATGATGATTGTCGCCGAGATGGACATGTGGCCAATTTAATGGCATTTTTTTTTTTGTTTGTCTTTATCACCTCTGGCTTTAAAGCAGAACATGTTGGGTATTTTTTTTTTTTTTCCTGCTCTATGAAAATATTTAACAGATGGTGATGAGGCGGGGGTCAGTCTCATGCGAATTGTTTGTCTGCTCTAACAAGGAGCCTCTCCCTGAAGTGGAATTCTGAGTTGTGCTCGTCCAGCACCATCTGCTGCCTGGTTATCTCCTGCCCGGTACCGGAGATCGGTCTGGAGATGTCCTCTGGAGTTCAGGACACTGCGAGTGCTCCAGCTGTTACTATGACAGTTAGATCAAACTGGTCTTCTTAAAGATGGCCGCCGCAGTGCGCACGCCCGCCTTGATCTCTGCACCACTTGTCTTTGTCTGTGGCCATCATACGATGTGCGCATGTCTACTGACGTCACTGGGTGAACTTTTGCCCGCATGCGCACATCGCTCTGACGGTCACGGGGAAAGGAGGCTCATCCAGTGCACAATGTCCGGGACGTGTGCGCCACATGGACCGGCATTTAGGGGTTGACCTATTTCACTCCTTTCTGCCATGTGACGGAGTAGTACATCCGATGGCAGCACCCCTGCTTTGATGTGGGCTTCGGCGGTGAGACCGCATCAAAGCCGGGACATGTCGGCTGTCTTGTGCCCGCAATAGCGGCGGGTGGAATTGTGCTCCTCCCGGGCCTATTAACCAGTTAAATGCCGCTGTCAAACTCTGACAGCGGCATTTAATAAGTGCTTAGTGAACTATCAATAAAAAAAAAAAAGATTAAACTAATCGCTAAACGGCGTAGTGATTAAAAAAAAATAATTAAACGCCAGAATTACTTTTTTTTTTTTTTTTTTTTTTCGGGTCGCCGCAACATTGCATTACAATGCAATAACGGTCGATCAAAAGAACGTATCTGCACCAAAATAGTATCATTAAAAATGACAGCTTGGCATGCGAAAAATAAGCCCTCACCTGACCCCAGATCATGAAAAATAGAAAAATAGACGTTACGGGTATTGGAAAATAGCGCAATTTTTTTTTTTCTTTAGCAAAGTTTAGAATTTTATTTTCACCGCTTGGATAAAAAAAAAAAAAACCTAGACATGTTTGGTGCCTATGAACTCATAGTGACCTGCAGAATCATGCCAGGCCAGTTTTAGCATTTAGTGAACCTAGCAAAAAAGCCAAACAAAACTGTGGGATTACACTTTTTTTGCAATTTCACCGCACTTGGAATTTTTTTTTCCTGTTTTCTAGTACATGACATGGTAAAACTAATGGTGTCACTCAAAAGTACAACTTGTCCCGCAAAAAATAAGCCCTCACATGGCCATATTGATGGGGGAAAAATAAAAAAGTTATGGCTCTGGGAAGGAGGGGAGCGAAAAACGAAAATGCAGAACTGAAAAAAGCTCCGGGGGTTAAACCCCCGGGATACAGCATAAGACGCTCCCCTTCTTGAAGAAGCATCTACGTGAAACGCACGTCAAGGGGCCAGCAGGGAGACACTTGGTCAATGCCAGCTACAATGGGTGAGCAGCAGTAACGGTGGGGTGCTTAGGAGTTTGGTGCCTCTGTTATACCAGCGGCCCTCTCTGCACCTTTTTATTGTCTTTACTTTTAGACAATTGTTTTACTGAGTTATGATCTGACTTGCTGCTGGTTATTCCATTGTCCCTGGTTTCTCCTCTGCTGTATCGGCCTGTCTCCACATTTATTCCCCCTCTTTCGGTGCCAATATATATGGCTTGTATTATGTGTATAATTTTTGCTTTAATGTTTTGGGTTTTATTATCCTTTTGGTGGCGTATGTGCTCCATTTTTCTTTCGGCGCTATATAGCGATACTTTTTGTATTTGATTTTGACATCTTATCTGTGCCGATCCTTGCTTGTGGCCCTCTCCTTGCAGCTTGTGGCACTCAACACAGCGGAGACTTTGCTGTGTCTGGTAATGACTGGAGCTGTATGTGGAGGGGGCTGGCCGACTGACTTATTTCAATAGCTAAGCCAGACTCTTGAGTTTCCCAGCGCGTAGATGCCAGACCTAGAACTGCCTTAATATTGGGAAATCAGGGTAACTTTCTAAATTCAGTATATTGAGTTTTGGAGTCTGACAACCCCCTTTTTAATTGTTTTTATGCGGAATATTTGGAGCTCTGTGTGACAGATATGGATGTCTAACCACGGAGAAAAAAAAGGTACATAAAGAAAGGAATGAATTCCAACATATGGTGGTAAAAGGAGGAGATTAACTTTAATCCCCTCCTTTAAAATCTCATGAGTCAAACGGTCTTTGGAAACAAGGGTGACGGCCCCCGATTGACTCTGGACTTGTAGCGCAGCATCTGCTAAACCGGTCTGTCACTTGTCTGGGATTTTACTGATCCTCTGCTGGAACCTGTACATATTATTATTTTATCGTTTTATTTTGAGTATTTTTTTTATTTTGCCGTTATTCATTGTAACTCCACCTGTAATAGAAGAATTGCTGGGATTGTTTGTAGGTCCTGTTCTCCTGTTCTTCCATCTATTTAGGGCTGGTTCTTTTTTCTCTTTAGGCTTTGTATCCTCGCAGATGTAATTATCCCCAGGAGAGATTCGCCAGGCATGTAGTTCTTCTGGTGTGATGCCTTCTTTTCTTCCTGGTGTTGGCACCTCTGTCTAATGGGCATGGAGGCAGAACTGCATCTTTATACATCAGATTATTCCTACCTGCTGAAGGGTTTCTAGAACTCTCATCATTCCCCTTCATTCCACTTGATTCTTTTGTCTTTTTCATTGTTAAAGCCGATCTGTTACCAGATTTCACCATGCAAAGTATCTCTATCCGGACCTGATGAGGGTTGTGTACTTACTTTGATAATCCATATCACGTTGGTTGTACTCACAAATGTTAAAACAATTGTTTGTGGAAAAAAAAATCTATTTACTACTTGTTAAAAATCCACTTGGGGAGTTTTCATTCTTTATTTTACAACTCGCTGCCCAGGTTCCTGGCCACCTTGTAAGCAAGGAGTGCAGCTCTGAAGCCGAATGGATCCCTGGATATGCCCAGCTTCATTGCTACTGTAATTCGCCAATGCTTCAGAGGCAAAGCTGCATCTAACTACAGCATTGGAGAGCGTGCAGTTTGGGCCAGCAGAATGGTGAATGCAGCTCTGGGGTCTTATCCAGGATATATATATATATTTCATTGTACGTTTATTGAGGATTTGTCTACATTTTAGGTAGTGGACTAATAGCAATTGGAATTGAAAGAAAAAAAAAAGACAGTTGTTTGAATTTTTTTTTTTAAAATACTCCACTTACCGCTTCCCTCTCCCACTGAAGCACTGCTGGCGATGATACTATTAAACTATGTGCACACCGAGACCCCGATTGAAGCAATTTAGCCAAAATTCTGGGGTAAATTTGAAAAGGCTAAGACTTGTGACAACGCGCACTCCACTCGTCAAATGAATCTGGAGTGTCTGACTCCAATATGCCCCCTCCTCAACACCAGTGAGAAAATCACTGATCATGACGAATCTGGACCTAAGGTGGGTTTTTTTTATTTTTAATTTTTTTTTTTTTAAAGCCGAAACGTAACCTTTTTTTAGAAAGATTTAAAAGTTTTTGCTCCAAGATTGACTGTGTGCCACATAACCTTGCTCTCCATATGATAGCTGCAGCCAGTCAGTGATTGTTGTGGTCACAGGCTTTTTTTTTTTTTATTATTACTAGTATCGATGTCGGTAGTACAGCACTTGATTCTGAAGCCCCAGATCTGGCTGCTGGAGTCACATGCTGGCTGCTTGACACTAAGCAAAGATGGATGACAACTGCTGTGTCTATGGTGGCGGTAGGAGGTGAGTATTATTTATTATTTATTTTATAATTTTTTGCAGTTTCACAGCACTTGGAGTGGTTTGAATTCTATGCAAAATTAAAAATGTTCCTTTACTGTGTTTGCGCCTCTTTAGTGGTGGAGGTATGGGAACAAATTTGTGCAAAAGTTTGTAACTTTTTAAAACCTAATTGAAGTTTCAGAGAAATAATTAACACCTATAAATAAATTACTAAATATATATATATATATATATATATATATATATATATATATATATATATATATATATATATATATATATATATATATATAAATATTTTTTTTTTTGGTGCAAACCATAAACAGGCTAAAAATACATTAAAGTATACAAAAGGGTAGATGTAGTAATGCAGCGGCCCTTGGCTTCCTGTTACTGCTTGTCGTGGAGTGCATGAATAAGGCCGCAGTGTTCTGGATAAAGGGTGAATTAGGGACTGGGCCCCGTACAGGTCTTGTATTTGGACATCTTGGTCTTTTACAAGAAAGTGCAATCCTCTGCTAATCCCCTTATGTGACGTTCTGCACTGAGGTGTATGTTGGCAATAGGAAATCCTTCTTCTGAAATCTGGATTGATTAGTTGGAGATGTAAATCGATTGACTTTTTCTTTTTTTTTTTTTTTCTTTCTTTCTTTTTCTTCTTCACCGTCCCTGACTCGCACAAGACAAGACGGATGTCGATGCCTCGCGGCCCTCGTGTCTCCTGACTTTTTCTGCTTGTTTGGAGTGTGAGGAGACATGAGAACCTTTCCTGGTGTACAGAGTAATGATGCCTCACACGTTTTTGGATTTTCTTCCTGTCATTTTGCTGTGGAAGGCATTAGGGTAAATTGATTTGGTTTTATGGGCGACCATGATTCCGTAGAATAGAAGATCCTGACGGGCCGGTATATTGCTTTTACTTACATATTGGAGTGACAGCTTATTTTTATTTATTTTTCTGCGGTAGTCCTTCATCCCCACGTCTTTCTGCACTTTTTGCCTACAGAACAGTTGCCTTTATGCAAACTTTGCCTTTTTTTGCCTTTGAATTACAAAAATGTACGGCTGCTGTCGGGGAGCAGCTATCTACCGATCACCTGCTGTATGACTGCTGTACTGAAGGTCACATGCACCTCCGTACCATTGACGGCTGGCTACAGGATTTATCAAGGTCTAAAGTGTGGGGGGGACAATTTTTTTTTTCTTTTTTACTTATTTATTTTTCTTTTTATGCCCACATTCATTTGGGTGTTTATAACCGTAGTTGGGGGCTGTGCAAAATCATCAACTTTAAAAATTACCCTCTTATATTTGGTCAAGCCTTTAATTACCCCCCCACCCCTAATGTGATGGCTGGTACAGCTTCACTTTGGTGTGGGTGTGATGCATGAGCATGATAAGCATGCGCATGATTAGTGTGAGCGCAGGCAACTCCTGGCAATACATTTTGTAACAAATAGTACATGCATGTCTGTGGTGGCATATCTTGTTCGACAGCCGCAATACATGCAGGGACTGTCTGTTTGTTAGGCCGTGAGACAAGCAGCCGTGGGGGCATATTATTATTCGAACCCGCCGAAGACCCTCGGTTAGCACACGAGCATTCTTGGATAATGCCTTATTTGAGCACGTTCTCATCACTACACCTTAGCTTAGTATGGTAGATAGATATAAAACAATATTTTTGTGGACGGATTGTCACGATGTGCCTTTTTGGGGAGGGGGGATACTCCTATTCGCGACTTTCTGTACAGTCTCATATACGAAGTGTTGACAAGCGACGTTGGGCACAATGACACCCGGTGGGAGCGCGTAATGGACAACATTCCTCAGAACAATGTCTATGAAAATGAAGAATTGTCCTGGATCAGCTGCACTGAGGCGTAGCGGCAAGTTTCCTCCTCCTCCTCCGAGCGCTGAGCCGGCTGCCAGCGACTGACCTAGATTTTATTGGCCATGTTTCCATAATGCAATATAATTAAAAACGTGCAGACACTTCACAGGCCGCCGAGGAGAAGCCCAAACCTGCAGCGCGGCAGAGGCGACTAAGCAGCGTGTAATACATCGCTCTGTCCCGGGAGGACAGACTTCACCCGAGATCCTGTGTCATCAGTGTCAGAATCTAGTGTGATGGCGGGAAATAGTCTCCTCAGCTTTTCAATTAATCATCGTTGCTAAGATCCCTGCTTGCGGTCAATGAATAGACGCTCTTACTTTATAATCTATCAATGTATTATAGTTACATAGCTGGAATATGGACATGGGTTTTTTTTTTTTTTTTCCTTCAACCTTTCTCCACCAACTATAAATTCTTTATCACTAGATTATCAATGTCCCACAATGTTGTGTAATGGGGAAATCATCCAGCCATTTTTGTATCTGCCATCACTACCTTTCCTGGTCGGGCATTCCACATTCTGACTGCTGTAACTGTGAAGAACCCTTTCCTATTTAGCTGCCAGTATCGCTTTTCTGCCACCCGTAGTGAGTGCCAACTGGATTTTGGCGAGAATAAGTCTTGTGCCAGTCCTTTCTATTGACCGCACATGTAAATAATTCTCTTTTCTTCTTCTTGTGTTCTGGTTTCCCCTGGTATCGAGCCCACGACTACTATCTGGGCCTTAGCTGCTGCCTGCAATGAGCCCCAGCCTTCAGTAATAGGATTATCAGAGTAGAAGATCCTGCGGTGCTCCAGCTGTTGGGAATCTATAACTCCTAGCTGGAGTGACTCGGGCTCCTGTCCTCCACCACTGGCAATCCTCTGAGAGAATCACCGCTCCAGCTAAAGTCTCCCCATTGCTGGATACTAATGACCCTGATGCGCTGTGACAAAGCCTCAACTGTGAGCGGCTAAGAGTCCGGACAACAGTCCTCAGTTGCTAAAACCTGAGAAAATGGAGAGGAACTGACTTCTTACAGTCTACTGACCTGACAAAATTCAGGGACTCCAGGATCAGACTACGGGTGGCATGTTTGTAGTCTGTAGTCATGGAAACACACAGGTCTGCTGAAAAGCTGCCTATTCGGAAGTCGGGGTTTTTTTTGTTTTTTTTAAATCACATTGGGACCTTCACAGCTAACAATTGGGTAATTAAAGGGGATGTGGCGCCCCAGAAGTGTTGGTGTTTTGTGGATGCTGGAGCATCAGTTGCTATTACAAGGATATCCCAGCATCGTATGATCCCAAGAATGGTGGCAGCAGGACAGACGGCACTTGGCCCTCAGATCTGACTCGTTGTCGGTGACCCATGACTGTGGCTACAAGAGCAAATAGATAATGACTGCACTCAACTTTGAGTGCAGCCATTATCTATTTGCTGTGTAAGACTTTTTTGGTTATGCACCAGTTCAGACTAGATGGCTGTTCAGTCAGTTTTTCTATATTTACTATGTGGCTACAAGAGACCATCGTCATCGGCCAGTTATTTATTCACGTAAGAGCCCATCTAAGTCCGGGGGCCAAGGCCAGAAGATGCTGGCTGAGGAGGGATACTGGGCCGCAGACCCTCACGTCGGGGCACAGTGTTCAGATGTGAACTTTAAAGGCACAAAAGGGAACTTGTCCGGAGCAGATCTCCCAGCCGGCTCCTAATTGTATCTGGTCTTTCATTAATTTATGAGACAGTGCGGCGTTCTGTCCGGCTGGCCAGATGCACATTGCGCTTTTATGCCGGAGCGCACATGTCTGACATCTTTATCTGCTTCTCCTTACATGATTGCAGCTTGTCCTCACAGCTCTGCCTGTTCTTCGCTGTCAGAACACACTACGGCTTTACTTTATTTTCAGGAGAACTACAAGTCCCTCAATAAACTGCACTGTAAAAAAACATAAGTCTAATTACATTTCCTTCATTGTGCTCAAGCGATGAGTTTTTTGATGCAGATTTTTTCCCCTTATTATGGAAATTGGGTTACATGCACTGGATCAGGGTGCGCCACATTCAAGCAGGTACTTTATTTATTTATTTTTTTTCTCTTGCTTTTACTTTTACTGTTACTCTTAGTTGTTAGTGGTCATAACCATGGATAGCTAAACTACTACCTTGCACTGCACATGAGTAAGTCACATAGCGAATCAGAAGAACTATACTATATTTCTAATTGGAGATATTTGCTAATGTCGTTATTACACCAACTGCGTGTAATAGGCTCTTGAAGATGGTAATACCCCTTTAATTTTAATAATGGGGGTACTGCCCATGAAATGTTAAAAATGGCCAAATGGCACTCGACAGGAAAAATGTTCAAACACCTGTTGTAAATGATGGGAGATTTTAGTTGTGTGTTCCTGGTATGTAGTAAATGGTACGTACCAAAATTGGTCCAAGGTACAATAATCTGGAAGTGGCCATAGGGTCATGGGTGCCTCCTGCTCATTGCCCATGGAAGTTATGGCTGGCCTGTCTGGTCCAATCCAACAGCAAAGCTACAAATTGCTCTAAAAGTGTAGTGGTTTTACCTCCACAGACATTAATCATCCATGTACAAGTCTGATCGCCAGCCTCCCGCTGTTGACTGTCTGATCGCCAGCCTCCCGCTGTTGACTTGTCTGATTCTCTGTTCCTCACTTTCTCCACCAGTAAATGATGTACTTGGTTAACACCATTCTGATTAAAAAAACAAAAAACAAAAAAACCCATACAAGCCATCCCACCGCGACAATGCGTACGCTATTAGAATGGCCCCTAACTGTTAGGGCTCGTACAAAAAAAAAAAAAGAAATCCCTTATTTAACCTAAATGTCCTAACCATGTTTGCTTTCTTTTTTTGTAGGTGGTGTGATGTCAGAACGATGTAATGGAGTCCAGGCCACGGGTATGTGAATATCTTATGAAATTCTGACGATGTAGTGGTGGTCCGGTGTCTCGCTCTTCCCTCTGGGGCGGTCGGCTTTGTTTTTTCCGTAGTTCGTTTCTCTTTACGTTGGACCTGTAACCTCATTATTACGTGCTAATATAAGGCGATATCTGAGTCTAGGCTGGAGCCGCAGCCATTCGTGTTTAGTGATCAAAGACCAAGTAAAATGTAATTAATGGCGCTGATAAAGTGGTTTTTATAAGGGGTTGAATTTCTGTTCAGTTACTAACGAGAGATGATCGCAGGGATAAGCGGAGCGCTCTTTAAATATTTAGCCAAGTTCTAAAGTATCCGAGAAATACTTTTCAGCGCCGGCGTTGAACTTTCTTTGGCCGTGGTCCAGAATGTTGTAATGTCGCGGAGCCGATCTGTGCAGTGTGCAGAGCGGGCCCCGTCACTGGCATCAGGACATTACTTCAGGCACTGAGGGCTATAGGACCAGGAGATGCCCGATAGTTCAGGTGGCGTGCTGGATCACTTCTCCTGTACTATTCAAACTGCAAGGTGCGCCCGTCGTATAGACAACAGAAAATAGGACCATTTTATTTTAATTTTTTTGAGTCTTAAAATTTTCTTTGCGAACTGATGCTGTTAAAATGAATGTATTTAAATCTGTATTTTACACTTAAATATATATTTTTTTTTTACAAGTCTTTTTAAATTTCCTGTAGCTAGATAAAAAGCACACAAACAAATCTTTTCTGGTTTCACTATAGATGATGTCACAGCTCACCTTCACCTCCTCCTGTACAATGACTGATAACACCTCCATATACAGTAGATAACACAGGATCCACCATTCACAATAGGTGATGTCACAGCTCACTTCCTCCTCCTATACAATGACTGATAACCTCTATATACAGTAGGCAACACAGGATCCACCATTCACAATAGGTGATGGCACAGCTCACCTCCTCCAGTACAATGACTATCTACTAACAAGAACCAATAATAGTATTGTAATATAATATATAGAGGTGTTATCAGTCATTGTACAGGAGGAGGAGGTGAGCTGTGATATCACCTATTGTGGATCCTGTGTTATCTACTGTATATAGAGGTGTTAACACAGGATCCACCATTCACAATAGGTGATGTCACAGCTCACATCTTCCCCCTCCCTTCACATAAATTTTTGTCCAGAAAACTCTCCAGACAAATAAATTGTCCATGTGGCTGCTAAAAAGATTGTGTTGTATGAGTTTTCAGTTATGCTTAATGGTCAATGTGACATTTTTTTAAAGTTCCTATATATTTTGGATGTGTCAGTAAGAATATGGCTGCATGCGGTATATGAGTAATGGCTGCACTCCAGGTGTCTGGAGCAGTAAGAAGCTGCCTTGCTTCCCACTGTATCTGGAGGTGTTGTAAGGTCAGTGGAGGTGGTGACGCCGGCCTGTCCACAGCTCTGTTGTACCTCAGGAGAACCGCCCGTGCAAAGAAGGTGGCAGGTTGGACAGCTGTACAGGTCCTGCCATGGGGGTCTGAGCATGGTGGTGGGCAGCACTCGGGAGAAGATAGGTGGCACATGCTCGGTCTTGTAGGTCAGGGGGATGTCCATACGGGGCTCGGAAGAGCAGCTTCCAAATCGGAGAGAAGAGACCTTACACCTCTCTAGGGGTCTTCAGCGTTGACTGTATCCTGCGAATTCAGATTCTGTCCCTCGTGGTGCACGTTGTTATAGACTGACTCTACACTATAAAGTACAGTACAAGGGCAGCACTTTACAGCCAGTGATGTCAGGAAGGCACTTCTTTGGGCACAGTCTCCTGAGTGTTTGGCTCTTCCTACCTTGAAGACATGAAGTGTGAGCTTCTGATTGACGAAGAAAATCTGAGAACTATTGGACCCCATCAAATTATATCATGGCCACCAAGGCTCTGCACACCGAGGGGGTATGTATATATGTGTATGTATGTATATATATATATATACACACACACACACACACACACACACACACACACACACACACACACACACACACACACACACACACACACACACACACACTTTTTTTTTTTTTTTTTCCTAAACAGTTCAAGAACCACCACATTTCAGGGTGAAACCTTGTTAAGGAAATTTTTTTTTTTTTTTTTTTTTTTTTTTTAGAATTTCAACCTTTTGATAGGACAGTGCCTAGTTTGGAGACGACGTCTTTTTTAGATACAATTAGAGCTATGGATGTTTTCTCCACAGCTGGCGGCCTCTTTTGCCGAAGCGCCTTTGCTGGCGGCCTCTTTTCTCTGCACTTTCAACTATAAAAAGCTTGGAGAATGTACTTTTAACCATTTCGCGGTTACCGAAAATGTTAAGCGGAGTAACAAAAAGCTGAAGATGTGCGCAGTAACATAGTGCACGGCAATGTAAAAACGATGAGCATTTTTTTATTTTTTTGCAGCATTGGAAATTTGTACCCCCCCTTCCCAAATAAAAAATCGTTCACTCTGGCGCATACAGTCCCATGTAAAGCGAGCTCATCATGTGATCCCCGGCATGGTCTTGTACACTTACAGATCTCTCGCGCAGGCTGCTGGCAGTGATGCAGATGTAATGCGACAGCCTCTCCCGACAGCGCACTGATCTGGCTAATAATGCAGCGCCAGAGGCTTTCTAGCAGATGTTACCTCTGTACTCCCCAATTCTGGAGAGTCTCCTAAGTGAAACGTTCGCTGTTGCGTTCATAAGATATTTAGATTTTTAAAAGCATTTCCCCTCCTTCCAAATAAGAGAAAGTGGTCGGATGGGTCATGCAGATACTACGTGACCTGTGTGCGAGCGCAGAGCCTTTCCCGATAGCTTCTGGTTTATCTTTATCCATGCACCCAAGTTTGCTGCTCTTCACTCTCTCCATCGTATGTAATGTGGAAAGCTTTCAATCTTTACAAATCAAGGATGGCACTCAGCCATGCAAGTCAATGAGTCTGTGGGAAATATTGGACCTCACTCGGATGACATCGGAATGGGGAGGATGGAAACTTTTTTTTTTTTTTACCATTTTCTTCTCGTCCGAGAGAATCAGATCACATGGAAATCATATGGAAATGTCAACCGAACTCGCATGTAACACGTGCATGTTTTAGGTGTTGGGAACATCCCCATGAAAGCCATGACGTGTGCCCCCGGGCTCAAGAGAAGTGACTAATTAACCATAAACTCGGACGGGCAGGACCTCCCCAAGCGCTCCATGAATGGAACATTGAGGACCAGACCATCGGCCATCGCCACCACCCGTGTTCTAGAGGCCGGTGCTCCAAAATGAAGTCTCTTTGTATTTCCAGCCCCCAGGAGCTAACTTTATGCAGCAGAGCGGGTGGGACATAAATATTACTGAACGCTGTAACACCTTTTAGGAAAACACAGTGACTTTTCATTCCTCCATCTGCCCATGTCTTAGGGTTACACACAGCCCCCTGTATAAGCCCCTCACAAAGAGCTGCTTTCTTTACGGCCCACCCCTCCCAACCGTTCTACCGGTGAAAAGTTAACGGTCTGCCGGAGACACAAAGCAGCTATGGTTAGACAGACAGGGCGCTCCCTTAATGCCGCCCCGCGTCTCCAGGGCCATAAACCGGCCCTTTAATGGATTAATAGAGTAATACCCAAAAGGTAGAGGGGGCTTTATAGGAGAGGTTATGTATAAATCCTCAATTAATAGAAACCGCGCTGTGTCCTGGGGTCGCTGTGAGTTTTTAGTGTTCCCTTGCTGATACATCTGCGAGTTCTGTTTCAGCCATTTGGAGGGAATTTGATACTCTGCATCACGAGGAGGGTCCGCAGGTGTCTCCATTCTCCCCCCATCCCCTTTCAGAAATGCAGATCGTTATTGGGGGAAACCTTATTGCTACTTTGATTCCCTTCACAGGTGTTAATGAAAAGTTCTGTAACTTCCTAATGTAACTTTTGTTTGTTTTGTTTGTCCATTGTCAGTCTCTGCTGCCCACCCACCCACCTACTCATGAAAACTAAAGAGAAGATTTAGAAACTGTGTCCTGGAATAGAATGTGTGGCACTTGTGTTCCTTACAGTTTATTGAGGGGTGTTTAAGGGCTTTCCAAAATTTGGCAGAGCTTGGGATCATCTTTATTATTAAAAAAAAAAAAAAAAAACTAATTGCTAAAAATTATATATTTTTTTTATTTTATTGCTGTAAGTTTCCCATCTACTTCTCAGGAGTGTGCTTGCCACACTGCAAACAATCCCAGCGGGGTCATACAGACGGAGATGTCTTCTGGCATCCGAGCTCCATGCAGCAGTGTGATTGTGTGCTGTCCTTGGGAAACGAGGAGATTTGCAAAAGTGATTTATGAGAGTAACAAGGCTTCGAAAGTAAAACCTATATAATTTGGTGGAGTTGCCTCTCTGGCGCACTGCAGCTTTATGGTTTGGCAGCATTATATCCTACGGTAATATACCACCGCTGACACCTACAGGCTTGTTGTTGGTATTGCACTGCAGACTATAAAAATGTTTTCTTTTGTTGTAATTTTCTAAGGAAAGTGGAGTTGGAGTCTTTAACGCCAGATCTAGAATCCGCTGAATACAAATAGATTTTCAGACCTGATTCTAGTGCTTTGTGTTAAACATAAAAAAGAGACCTATAGAATGACGTTACGTGGAGCAGGCAGATTTCCATTGTTTTTTTTCCCCACAATCCCATTTGCTTGAAATCCATGTTCATTTTCCATTATGCCAATTTTTTTCTTAATTCATTTTTTTTTTTTTTTTTTTAACTATTCACATTTTCTGACTTTTACTTCCAGCAGGATGAAGGAGAATAACTAGGTCACCTCCTAGGGCTTAATTGTCAAAGTGAATAGGTGTGAAAGTAGTAAGTGGGCAGATCTGAGTTTAGTACCCTTCAAACATTGCCCGAATCCTGCCAGCCGCACCTCGGGAGGCAATTTTCATTTTTTTGCTGTAACCTCTTAATGACGTGAAAAGCAAATTGCCAACAATAGACAGGAAGAAATGTTACTGAAATGTGCCCTTTCGTCGCCGATAATCTGCACGTATCTGTGTAATGGGTGACGCATGGTGACATTAACATGACAATGGGGCTGTTCTCTGCACAACCTGACCTGGCCCAATCACAACTGCTGGTCTCACTGTTGGGACAAAGGGAGTGATGACTCCCAGGAGGAACAACAGACTAATGAGCAGAATTCAGAGTTCTAATAGAAGATGCTACAGAATAAATATATCAAAGGGAAAACAAGTGTTTACTGAAAGAGGTCAGAAAGGATGGTCCCCATTATAGTATAATACGCCCCTCATAGTCCCAGTATAGTATAATGAGCCTCCCGTAGTCCTCAGTATAGTATGAGCCCTCCATAGTCCTCACTATAGTATAATGAGCCCCGCTATAGTCCTCAGTATAGTGTAATGCGCCCCCATAGTCCCAGTATAGTATAATGCGCCCCCATAGTCCCCAGTATAGTATAATGAGCCCTCCATAGTCCTCAGTATAGTGTAATGCGCCCCATAGTCCCAGTATAGTATAATGCACCCCCCATAGTCCTCAGTATAGTGTAATACACCCCGCCATAGTCTTCGGTATAGTATAATGCGCCCCCATAGTCCCCACTATAGTATAATGGTCCCCCCCTTCCTCTGAAGTCCTCCATATGGTATAATGGCCACCGTACACACTGATTTAAAGAAAAAAGCAAAACCTTCCTTTCCCTCCACTCCCTTGCTGTGTGGTGTTCTATTCTGAATTTGGAAGCTGACTTCAGCATGCAATCAACGGGGGCGCCTGCCGTCACTGCCATGTTCCCCTGGCCGCGTGCACGCCAACGTCAGCTACTGGTCTCTGATTAGCCGACAGCGTGTATTGCCACGATAGTCCGAATATGTCACTCCAGCACCTGCGATACCCTGTGTGTACCCGAGTAACGAGCACTTGTGCTCATCACTACTGAACACTTGAGTGTGCATAACTCTTCCCTCCCCTAAAGTCAGTACTTTGTAGAGCCTCCTTTTGTGGCAACTACAGCTGCAAGTCACTTTGGATAAATCTGAAACTTCCACATTTTGCCACTGGGATTTTCGCCCATTCCTGAAGGCAAAACTGCTCCAGCTCCTTCACGTTAGATGGTTTCGTCAAGTCTGACCACAGATTCTCCATTGGAATAGTGTCTGGGCTTTGCATACAGACCCCAAATCCGGAGGGTTTTCTTCAAGTCCAGAACTCTCTCTATTTCTAGAAGAGTTTTTTTTGTTGTTTTTGTTTCCCTTGCCTCTAATTTCACCCAATAGAATGCGCAGTTTTGAATAAAAAAAAAATGAAGAAAATATCTGAAGCCCATGAACAACCTTCTACCTCCGTGTGAGGCAGGTAACGTTTTACTTGCAGTTGTTAAGTTGGACTCTTCCACTGTGAATTCGTTGCCTAATTCACAAGCCATTAAACCCTCAATCCCCTGGAGCCGCAGAGATCTGTGTGGCCGCTCACTGTTCGCCCCTCTCTGGTATTGACCCCCTGATATTTAGTGCCGGGTTGGCGTTGGCGCAGTCGGCCCCTTAGAGACATGAGGGAGACCTGTCTGGTGCCGGAGCCGCAAAGTCTCTTGTGTCTGATGTCTTTTTAGAAATATTTTAATAATTTGGTGTTTGGTTTTTTTAAAATCACATTTTCATGATTTAAAAAGACAGGAAATATTTAATCCTATGTCTCCAGTTACCGCCGAGGAATGTAAATTATTTGGGGGGGGGGGGGCAGCTATTTTAGGCTGAGGAGGTTACTTTAACACCTGGTCCTGTGTTCCTGGACGTTTTTGAGAGCTGTTATCCTTAGGTGAGTAAACCTTCTTTTTTTTCTTTTTTTTTTTTTTTCATACTGTATCATATTGCGGCTGCTACTCGCTAGGTGGTCTTTATTGTAAGATGCAGTGGTGACTTCATGTGCTTTTGTACGTGTAGTAATTTTTGTTTGTCCTTTATTTTAAGATACACTTAAGCATCACGGTTATAATGCCGCTGCCTCATTACTTCTAAGTTTGTAATGTATTGTGTGTTTTTATTTTTTTTTTTTAATGAACTGGACATGCAATGCAGAGCATAACCCCCCCACCCCCTGCTTTTCTGAAGAGAAATTGACAGTCAAAGCATTTGGAATATTGACAGTTAATTATATCTAAAGCCCAAGTGGCATTGCCAGAGAGATTTCACTGGGGGTGCACTTCCTTTCTGATGTTGACCAATCATAAGCAGGCAACCACAGACTGGTGAAAGAACAACATACCCCTATAATGGCATTAAAAATGTGTCTACTTTCCTCACCGCAGACCTGATTAACTGGCAGCTTTCAGTTCCCATTTCCAGCAGTCAGTGTGGGGGGAGGAGCGATGCTGCAGAAGTTGTCTCATTACAAACACTTCTAGTTGCTATTATCTCAAATTCCAATAAGCTTTATTGGTAGGGTCAAATACACATTAGCATTTCCAAAGCAAGTGTACTGCTGCCTACTCTGCTATACTTCCCCTCCCCACGCTGGCTGCTGGATGAAAGCTGCTAATCTCTCAAGGGTCTGCTGTGCTCTCACACATGTAATCATCATGCAGTGAAGAGGGCAGATTGTCATTTTGTGTCAGAAGACCTGCTCTAACGTATAGTTGGGTGTGTTCTTTCTCTTGTATTTGGCAGAGGGGAGAGCTGCTAGAAATATTTGTAACGGGACTCAACTCTGCACCGTTGCCCCTCATCTCCCTCACACTGACAGCCAGAGATGAGCATAAATAACTGAAAGCTTTCTGAGCAGTGAAATCTCTGGTAATGCTCTCTTGATTTTCCCATCTCCCAGATCCTATGCCAAGTAGCCGCAGCCATTAGACATGTAGTATACTTTTTCTGATCTGTTATGTCTTTCCTCGTGCAGTCATTGCAGGACCTTGGGTATCCATGGTTACGACCACTGATATAGTGACAGGTGCTAATGGTTGTAGCTATGGATACCTGAGGGCCTGTGCATAAGCAGTCATAATGATTCAGAAAAACTACACTAAATTTCTAATTGGAGGTTATTAATAATAATATTAATATTATTCCTACTACATATTGGGATAGGATCTTGGAGATAGGAATACCCCTTTAAGCTTAAAGGGCACCTGTCACCACGTTTTTGGAAGATGGGATAAAAATAGCGTTAAATAGGGGCAGAGGTGGGCGTTACATTAGTGTGTGTGTTATGCGTTTATTACCCACCGAAGCTGCCGAAATACCTTTGCAAAGTCTCCGTTTTCGCCTGTCAATCAGGCTGGTCTGGTCAAAAGGGCGTGGTGTCTTCCCCCAGATCTTGCTTAGTTTTCTGTTGGTGGCGTAGTGGTTTGCGCATGCCCAAGGTCCCGAATCCACTGCACAGGGGAGTTAAAAGAGCGCGATGTGCACTATTTCATTGGTGATCGGTGGGGGCGGCCATCTTCCTTTGGCCGCGCGTGCGCAGAAGCGGGGCTCTGCTGGCCGCGGCGCTCTGCTGGCCGCGGCTTCAGGAAAATGGCCGCGGGATGCCGCGCGTGCGCAGATGGAGATTGCGGCGGCCATTTTCCTGAAGCCGAGATGCGAACTCTGCTTCAGGAAAATGGCCGCCGCGATCTCCATCTGCGCACGCGCGGCATCCCGCGGCCATTTTCCTGAAGCCGCGGCCAGCAGAGCGCTGCTTCTGCGCATGCGCGGCCAAAGGAAGATGGCCGCCCCCACCAATCACCAATGAAATAGTGCACATCGCGCTCTTTTAACTCCCCTGTGCAGTGGATTCGGGACCTTGGGCATGCGCAAACCACTACGCCACCAACGGAAAACTAAGCAAGATCTGGGGGAAGACACCACGCCCTTTTGACCAGACCAGCCTGATTGACAGGCGAAAACGGAGACTTTGCAAAGGTATTTCGGCAGCTTCGGTGGGTAATAAACGCATAACAAACACACTAATGTAACGCCCACCTCTGCCCCTATTTAATGCTATTTTTATCCCATCTTCCAAAAACGTGGTGACAGGTGCCCTTTAATTGCATCGTATACAGTTCAACATGAGAAACTTGCTGAAACGTCCTTTCTGAATTTTATCTTAAAAAAAAAAAAAAAAAAAAAATTCCCTCCCCTAACTCAAGTAATGAGACGCTCCAAATACCCCACCACCCACATGTTAGTTTTATGTGAGGGGCCACGTTTTGTTTTTTTTTAATTTATTTTTTATTCCGCTGCTACCCTAAGTAATCCATGTTTTACATTTTCCTAACTCTGCCATACAATTTCTGAGGTATGGGTCTTAAAGGGAACCTGTCACCCCCAAAATAGGAAGGGGAGCTAAGCCCACCGGCATCAGGGGCTTATCTACAGCATTCCGTAATGCTGTAGATAAGCCCCCGATGTATCCTGAAAGATGACAAAAAGAGGTTAGATTATACTCACCCAGGGGCGGTCCGGGTCCGATGGGCGTCGCGGTCTGGGGCCTCCCATCTTCTTACGATGACATCCTCTTGTCTTCACGCTGCGGCTCCGATGCAGGCATACTGATTTGCCCTATTGAGGGCAGAGCAAAGTACTGCAGCGTGCAGGCGCTGGGCCTCTCTGACCTTTCCCGGAGGAAGAGGACGTCATCGTAAGAAGATGGGAGGCCCCGGACCGCGACACCCATCTGACGGGACCGCCCCTGGGTGAGTATAATATTACCTCTTTTTCTTTCAGGATACATCGGGGGGCTTATCTACAGCATTACAATGACATAGATAAGCCCCTGATGCTGGTGGGCTTTTAGCTCATCTCTGATTTTGGGGGTGATAGGTTCCCTTTAATTACCCTGTAACACATCTTTGTGGTTTTTCACAATAAAAATTAGCAGTAAATAAAGACTTGTTTCTCTAAAACTGTGGCAGATTAAAAAAAAAAAAACAAACAAACAAAAAAAAAACCTGAATAATTAAGTGAGAAGCGGGAATAAGTGGAGCAAAAACTGGACACTTTGACAGGTTCTTTTTAAAGACTAAAGTTTTTTTTTTTCTTTTAATAAACCGTAAAAATCTTTATTTAATCTTGTACATTTACTAATGTAGATGTATCAAAACGGATCGCACACGGATGTAGAAAGTAAACACTCGGATGATAAGTCTGCAACTACTGGATAACATTTGGACTATTTTTTTTTCATCCGTTAGGCTAGGTTCACATTGCGTTAATGTGTGCACGCTAACGGACAGCGTTGCACGGTGAAAATGTCGCAATTAACGCCGTGCAACGGGTCCGTTAGCGTGCCCATTGACAGCAATGTAAATGTCTCCTGCAGCGCATCACTAGCGCGTGCCTTTTTCGGCTCGCGCTAGTGATGTGCCGTTCTTCTGTGACGCGCCTCGGACGCTGCTTGCAGCGTCCGCGGCGCGCCCGAGGTCCGTTCCCCGCTCTCGCAGATCGGGGATCTGCGAGAGTGGGGACGTTAACGCGACCCCAAACACGGCCCCTAAATAAACATTGCGTTAGCGCAATCCGCTAGCGCTAAACGGATTGCCCTAACGCAATGTGAACCTAGCCTTAGTCTGTCGTAAGGCTGTTAAACTTAAGAGGACGAACAGCCTTACGACTGATGCAGACTAACAGATGAAAAAAAATTGTCCAAGTGTTATGCCGTAGATGCAGACTATTTACGTGTCCGCTGTCTACATCCGTGTGCGATCCGTCTTGCCTCGCGTATTTGTGGGTTTGGTACCCTCATTCCCTTTGGGTGTCTGCACCCCGCATATCTTCATATCTGACTGCTCACGTCAGGACACCACGTCCTTCTATCCCACGTTTGTAAGTAGACACTTCCTTTCATCAGAGTGCAGCTTTCATTGGCAGCTGAGCAGTGAAGAATCACATGATGGTGGAGGGTAAAGGACAAGTGTCTGATGGGAACTTAATGGCCAATAATCTTCTTAACTTTCAGACTTCAAAAAAATGTTTTGGATCTTGCCCAAAGAAGTCTTTCATGTCTAGGAACATAGAGGACACTAGAAACCCGCTGAACGCAGCTTGTTGGGATGGAAGGTCACAGTTGGGTGGAGCAGGAATTTTTTTTTTGTGTGTGTACCTCCAATTTATAGGGTTCCAACAGTGTTGTACAAAGTGATCAGTCACAACAGTCACAATCCCGGACCTTCAGTGGTGCTCATAATCAAATTTACTATTCCTAAAAGGGCCAATTCTAAAGGCAGCAAAATTCAATTTAATTCGGAATCTTAACAGGGGGAAAAAATCCTTTGTCCATATAAAAAAAATAAAAAATTGAGCTTAGAAAATATTTTTGCTGTGTAATCTGACAACGGAATGATTGAACAAAGACCGACATTATTTGTAACACCCACTAATACCTTACCAGGGTGCGGATGCCAAATTCATCACTGGAAAACAGGATAACTCCCATAATCAATAAGACCTATAGAGAAATGGAGTATAATGCCCCAAATAATAACTAATCAGGATATCGCAACTAGTGAAACAAATATAAACTTTATTACATAATCCAAAAACATGTAGAAAAACTCAGTGAGAATGACAGGAAAATGGTGATGACACAACAGTCGGAAGCAGCAGTACCATGCAATCAAAATATCTGCACTATGTAGCATAGAGGAGGCGCTGTACATACAGTGCACACCATAAAGTACAAAGACCTGTGTGGCGTATTTGTACTACCGGTGTCCTACTAAAGCAGGAGACATAGCAATGCCTAGTTACAGGCTAAATCACAGTTAAACCGGTATGTAAACTATAATACTAAAGTGCAAGAGTGCATATAGAAAATGCTAACCATAGTGCTTACCCATGTGGGTATGGTGACTGCTGGATCCGTAGCCCCGACGCACGTTTCGCTTATCTAGCTTCCTCGGGAGGCTTGTGAGTTGCTACTCTAAGGGGGCTCCTTTTTAAAATGCCCAAGCCAGCTGATGATGATCAGCACCGCTCTCTGGAGCGTATGAGGCGGATCCCGGACCGCAAACACGTCAAATCCGGCAGTCAAAGTATAGGAGAGAGTCGGGGAGAAAAACCACTCCCCTGACGTCAGTGACTCACTCCCAGACCTGCTGGACGCCATCAGGGGCGTGCGCTTAATCCAGATCCACTGCGCATGTGTGTGCTGCAGCCGCCATCTTGCTTACTGGCTGAAGTGTGGGCAGATGAACTGTAAGTATGTAGCACACGAACTCGGTGAGAACAGCACCCACAATGTATATAGACGTCAAATAGAATGCAGACCGATACCTAGGGGATGTTTGTACATGCATGAATGATTTTACACGATTATAAAGTGCAAAACATTTCTCCATTTGATACTTTGTCGGTCTGTATCCTGGTCACTGTCAGAGTATTCAGGTGCTTGTTCCCATTGAGTGGTGCCAAACTAGGACAGGGCAACTCGGCAGTAAGTGCCCTCAGTGGATAAGTTTCATCGACAAAAGTCCATTACATCTCAACTAAACATAAAAAATAATAAAATAAAAAAAATAAACAGCAACAACATTTAAAAACAGGAGAGACAGAAGAACACAGCGCTATATTTAGATGGACCAGACGTGACAAGCATGAAGGGAGGTATCCATATAGATTATCACAGAAAGGGACCGAAAGAGAGCTTCTCATTTAGCCCATAGGGTGCCATAGTCCCAAGGGACACAATCCAGCGACATTCTATCTGGGCCAATATTTTCTTGGGGTCACCGCCCCTGATGTCCGAATGGACCCTGTCGATACCACGAACACTGAGTGCTTGTGGGTCACAGTTGTATAATTTAAAATGCCTGAGATATCAGTCGCATCCCTCGCTGCTCTGATGTCCCTAACATGTTCCCTAACCCTAATGTGTAATTCACGTGAGGTGAGACCAATATAAATTAGGTTACATGTGCACACGGCATAGTATACCACATAACTGGTGCTGCACGATACATAGCATGTGATCCGGTAGTCCCTCCATCCGCCGATGTGAAGGTGGTGGCTCGTACAATGTTTTTACAGGCCAAGCAAGAACCACATGGGTAGCATCCCCATCTCTGCGGGCCTACCCCAAATACATTTGATGTTTTTGCTACATAGTGGCTTCTGACAAGTAGGTCTTTAAGATTGCGGCCTCTCCTTGCTGTCAAGAGGGTCTATCTGGTAGAACATTGAAACAGTTCCTATCAGTTAGCAACACAGACCAATGTTTGTCCATACTCTCTTATATTATCCCATTGATTGTTATATGTCATGATACACCTAAGTGGCGGATCACTACAATTTCTGGGATAAGTTTTAGCAAGGAGTTGCCGGCGGGAGGTGCCCCTAGCACGAGAATAACCTTTAATAGTCCTCCTGCTGTATCCCCGATCCTGGAAGCATTGTTTAAGGTCCCGAGCCTGGCCCTCAAAAGCGACATCCGTGGAACAAATCCGTTTCATTCTCAGAAACTGACCAATCGGTACAGCGCGAATTGTTGATGGATGTGGCATTAAGTAATGAGTTAACGGATGTTTCTTTGCGAAACACATCCTTTTGGATAATGCCATCCGCACATACCATGATGTTTATGTCCAAAAAATCAATTTTGCTTGCTGCCAATTTGTATGTCAGCTTAATATTACGATTGTTCTGATTAAGTCCCCGGATGAAGTCAAGGAAGCCCTGCTCAGGACCCTGCCAAATAATGAAAACATCATCAATGTATCTGTACAGCACTGCGCCTGGGAGGCGGCGCCCGCGCCATCCCTGAAAATCTCCCTCTCCCAATACCCAAGAAAGATTAGCGTAGGATGGCGCGCAAGCCGCGCCCATCGCAGTGCCACGACACTGTAAATAGAATCTGTCTTTAAAAGTGAAATAATTGTGAGTCAAGACAAATTCCAACAGTTCCAGGATCAAGGAACGCAATGCATGGTCAAGGTTGCTCATGCCTAGGAAGAACCCCACTGCCTCCAATCCGTCCACATGCCCAATACTGGTGTAGAGGGATTCTACATCCACTGTTGCTAAGAACATGCCAGGTTCCAAATGGAGACCATCCAGCTTCCTCAGAATGTCCCTGGTATCCCTGACATAGGAGGGCAGCATTTCCACAATGGGATGCAGATAGTACTCAATAAATTTACATATGAGATCACAAAGCCCTCCTATGCCAGAGACAATCGGACACCCAGGAGGATCAATTTGGTCCTTGTGAAACTTTGGTAGCAGGTAGAAGGTAGGGACTGCTGGATTTTTTACATGCAGACCCTCCAGGATCTTTTTAGGTATAATTCCTTGTATAAAGGCTCTGTCCAGTATCTCAAGATATCTCTAGAAAAACTAATTGTGGGATTGGACGAAAGAATAGACTACGAATCCCAATCTCTTAGTTGGCGTAAGGCCTCCCTTTCGTACTTAAATGTTGGCCAGATGACCACATTCCCCCCCCTTGTCCGCTGGTTTAACCCCTTTCTGTCATTAGACGTACTATTCCGTCCATGTGGGGTGGGCCCTACTTCCCAAGGACGGAATAGTACGTCCAGCACGATCGGCCGCGCTCACGGGGGGAGCGCGGCCGATCGCGGCCGGGTGTCAGCTGACTATCGCAGCTGACATCCGGCACTATGTGCCAGGAGCGGTCACGGACCGCCCCCGGCACATTAACCCCCGGCACACCGCGATCAAACATGATCGCGGTGTACCGGCGGTATAGGGAAGCATCAAGCAGGGAGGGGGCTCCCTCCGTGCTTCCCTGAGACCCCCGGAGCAACGCGATGTGATCGCGTTGCTCCGAGGGTCTCCTACCTCCCTCCTCGCCGCAGGTCCCGGATCCAAGATGGCCGTGGCATCCGGGTCCTGCAGGGAGGGAGGTGGCTTACCGAGTGCCTGCTCAGTGCAGGCGCTGGTAAGCTTGCTGCACTCTAAGTGAGATCGCCGATTTGACAGAGTGCTGTGCACACTGTCAAATCACCGATCTGTAATGTCCCCCCCTGGGACAAAGTAAAAAAGTAAAAAAAAAAAATGTCCACATGTGTAAAAAAAAAAAAATAAATAAAATAAAAATTCCTAAATAAATAAAATAAAAACATTATTCCCATAAATACATTTCTTTATCTAAATAAAAAAAAAAATCAAACAATAAAAGTACACATATTTAGTATCGCCGCGTCCGAAACGACCCCACCTATAAAACTATATCACTAGTTAACCCCTTCAGTGAACACCGTAAAAAAAAAAACGAGGCAAAAAACAACGCTTTATTCTCATACCGCCAAACAAAAAGTGGAATAACACGCGATCAAAAAGACGGATATAAATAACCATGGTACCGCTGAAAACGTCATCTTGTCCCGCAAAAAACGAGCCGCCATACACCATCAGCGAAAAAATAAAAAAGTTATAGTCCTCAGAATAAAGCGATGCCAAAATAATTATTTTTTCTATAAATTAGTTTTTATCGTATAAAAGCGCCAAAACATAAAAAAAATTATATAAATGAGGTATCGCTGTAATCGTACTGACCCGAAGAATAAAACTGCTTTATCAATTTTACCAAACACGGAACGGTATAAACGCCTCCCCCCAAAAGAAATACATGAATAGCTGGTTTTTGGTCATTCTGCCTCACAAAAATCGGAATAAAAAGCGATCAAAAAAATCTCCCGTGCCCGAACATGTTACCAATAAAAACGTCAACTCGTCCCACAAAAAACAAGACCTCACATGACTCTGTGGACTCAAATATGGAAAAATTATAGCTCTCAATATGTGGTAACGCAAAAAATATTTTTTGCAATAAAAAGCGTCTTTCAGTGTGTGACGGCTGCCAATCATAAAAATCCGCTAAATAACCCGCTATAAAAGTAAATCCAACCCCCCTTCATCACCCCCTTAGTTAGGGAAAAATTAAAAAAATTTTAAAAATGTATTTATTTCCATTTTCCCATTAGGGTTAGGGCTAGGGTTGGGGCTAAAGTTAGGGTTAGGGTTTGGATTACATTTACGGTTGGGAATAGGGTTGGGATTAGTGTTAGGGGTGTGTCTGGGTTAGAGATGTGGTTAGGGTTACCATTGGGATTAGGGTTAGGGGTGTGTTTGGATTAGGGTTTCAGTTATAATTGGGGGGTTTCCACTGTTTAGGCACATCAGGGGCTCTCCAAAGGTGACATGGCGTCCGATTTCAATTCCAGCCAATTCTGCGTTGAAAAAGTAAAACAGTGCTTCTTCCCTTCCAAGCTCTCCCGTGCGCCCAAACAGGGGTTTACCCCAACATATGGGGTATCGGCGTACTCGGAACACATTGGAGAACAACTTTTGGGGTCCAATTTCTCCTGTTACCCTTGGGAAAATACAAAACTAGGGGCTGAAAAGTAATTTTTATTTGCATGGCTCTGCGTTATAAACTGTAGTGAAACACTTGGGGGTTCAAAGTTCTCACAACACAACTAGATAAGTTCCTTGGGGGGTCTAGTTTCCAATATTGGGTCACTTGTGGGGGGTTTCTACTGTTTAGGTACATTAGGGGCTCTGCAAATGCAATGTGACGCCTGCAGACCAATCCATCTAAGTCTGCATTGCAAATGATGATCCTTCCCTTCCGAGCTCTGCCATGCGCTCAAACGGTGGTTCCCCCCCAGATATCAGGTATCAGCGTACTCAGGACAAATTGGACAATATATAGGGTCCAATTTCTCCTGTTAACCTTGGAAAAATACAAAACTGGGGGCTAAAAAATAATTTTTGTTGAAAAAAAAATATTTTTTATTTGCACGGCTCTCCGTTATAAACTGTAGTGAAACACTTGGGGGTTCAAAGTTCTCACAACACAACTAGATAAGTTCCTTGGGGGGTCTAGTTTCCAATATTGGGTCACTTGTGGGGGGTTTCTACTGTTTAGGTACATTAGGGGCTCTGCAAATGCAATGTGACGCCTGCAGACCAATCCATCTAAGTCTGCATTGCAAATGATGATCCTTCCCTTCCAAGCTCTGCCATGCGCTCAAACGGTGGTTCCCCCCCAGATATCAGGTATCAGCGTACTCAGGACAAATTGGACAATATATAGGGTCCAATTTCTCCTGTTAACCTTGGAAAAATACAAAACTGGGGGCTAAAAAATAATTTTTGTTGAAAAAAAAATATTTTTTATTTGCACGGCTCTCCGTTATAAACTGTAGTGAAACACTTGGGGGTTCAAAGCTCTCACCACACATATAGATAAGTTCCTTAGGGGGTCTACTTTCCAAAATGGTGTCACTTGTGGGGGGGGTTTCAATGTTTAGGCACATCAGGGGCTCTCCAAACGCAACATGGCGTCCCATCTCAATTCCAGTCAATTTTGCATTGAAAAGTCAAATGGCGCTCCTTCGCTTTCGAGCTCTGTCATGCGCCCAAACAGTGGTTTACCCCTACATATGGGGTATCGGCGTACTCAGGACAAATTGTATAACATCTTTTGGGGTCCATTTTCTCCTGTTACCCTTGGTAAAATAAAACAAATTGGAGCTGAAGTAAATTTTGTATGAAAAAAAAGTTAAATGTTCATTTTTATTTAAACATTCCAAAAATTCCTGTGAAACACCTGAAGGGTTAATAAACTTTTTGAATGTGGTTTTGAGCACCTTGAGGGGTGCAGTTTTTAGAATGGTGTCACATGTGGTTATTTTCTATCATATAGACCCCTCAAAATGACTTCAAATGTGATGTGGTCCCTAAAAAAAATGGTTTTGTAAAAATGAGAAATTGCTGGTCAACTTTTAACCCTTATAACTCCCTAACAAAAAAAAATTTTGGTTCCAAAATGGTGCTGATGTAAAGTAGACATGTGGGAAATGTTACTTATTAAGTATTTTGTGTGACACATCACTGTGATTTAATTGCATAAAAATTCAAATTTGGAAAACTGCGAAATTTTCAAAATTTTCGCCAAATTTCCATTTTTTTCACAAATAAACGCAGGTAATATCAAAGAAATTTTACCACTATCATGAAGTACAATATGTCACGAGAAAACAATGTCAGAATCAACAGGATCCGTTGAAGCGTTCCAGAGTTATAGCCTCATAAAGGGACAGTGGTCAGAATTGTAAAAATTGGCCCGGTCCATAACGTGCAAACCACCCTTGGGGGTGAAGGGGTTAATTACAATATCCCTTATCGACCCCAACTCTTTCAATGCTAGGCAGTGTGCCCGTGTCAAATTGTCCCCTCTATGTGTACTAGAGAGGGTTATGAAGTCCTCTAAAACTAATTTATTGAAGATTTCAATAGACTGGCATAAAGAAAAGGAGGGGGGGGGGGGGGGAACGTGGTAGACCTCGGCACAACAGAAGTAGGAAAGGTACCTGGTGAGCTTGAAGAATTCTCACGTTCTAGTTCCTCTAAGGCCGGTTTCACACGTCAGTGGCTCCGGTACGTGAGGTGGCAGTTTCCTCACGTACCGGAGCCACTGACACACGTAGACACATTAAAATCAATGCATCTGTGCAGATGTCATTGATTTTTTGCGGGCCTTGTCTCCGTGTGCCAAACACGGAGACATGTCAGTATTCGTGGGAGCGCACGTATTACACGGACCCATTAAAGTCAATGGGTCCGTGTAAAACACGGACCGCACACGGACATTCTCCGTGTGCCGTGCAGGAGACAGCGCTCCAGTAAGCGCTGTCCCCCCCCACGTGGTGCTGAAGCCGCGATTCATATCTTCTGTGCAGCAGCGTTTGCTGTAAAGAAGATATGAATAATCCATTTTTTTTGTGGTATTTCGTGTTTAAAATAAAGCTCCATGTCCCCACCCCCTGTTCTCCCCCCCCCCCGCTGTTCTGAAAATACTCACCCGCCTCCCTCGCAGTGTCCTGTGAACCCTGATTCCAGCGATGTGCCCATTATGTTGCTGGTTGCAGGTGTTCTTCTACAATCACTGTTTTCTGTGCTGTAGAGCTCAGAATGCTGAGCCCTGTATAACCCCACCCACACTACTGATTGGCAGCTTTCTGTGTACAATGTATCAATGTTGGAAATGTGGTTGGACTAGGATGCACAAGACACCTAGTCCTGTAGTGATGATCTCCTGCTGATAAAACACTGATTTTATTGAAATGGCAAAACACAGCCCAGTAAGTGATGGTCGCTGGAATCAAGTTTCTGCCCCTAAATCATGCTGACCTCAGATTAAAAAGCCTGAGCATCTGTCAGCAGATTTTTTTTTTTTTCTATATAAAGTTTTGTACAAAACTGATCCATATAAAAGCTGTATGACGCAAAATGCAAGGGTGTATTAAAAAAAAATAACTTTGACTTTAGAAAAATATGGAAAAAAATGGTATGAAACTTATATATTTTTTTTTTCTTTTTTTAAACTATAAACACTGAAGAAATTAATTTGTCTGAATGAGGCCTATAAATTACAACACATGTATAGGATTTTTGTTTGCTCATTTTCCACATAATCATGCCTGTCTTCCCAACCACGAGTGGCCCCTGGAGGTTCCTAAATGTAAGAAAGAAAAGACGTGTCCTCGTCGTGTAGTTATACCCCAATAGGATGTAGAAGGCTTCTTATAGTCCGTGTTCTTAGAATCAATATTATAAGCACAACTTAGAAACTTCGTATCTAATCAGATATCGGCATCACATCTCCCTCATTATCCCCATCTCTTTAAACTCACAATTCACTATGGAAAAAAAAAAAACCCTTGTCCAAGTTGCTACCAACTGCTTTCTCACTGAGGGATCAAATTACAGCTACTTTTTTTGGCTAGCGAAAGTGGATGAGCAGAGAGGGAGGCATAGACAAACCAGATGATACTGCTGCGTTCTAGTAAGTGTTTTACCTTTCCCCAGTGTTGGATTCACAGCTACACTGCTTAGTACTACCTTCATATTCTACTTCATGTGATCTTGTGCTACATAGAGACCGGAGAGCAGGAATCCTTCATATTCCGAAGGAATATAGCAGTTACGCTCTGCGACAATGAAAATTAGAGGGGAAATCTGCAGATGCAGCATGCAAGATTGCAAGTTATCGCCGATCTACAGGACTCCCATGGGAGCAGAGCAGTGGTCTTGGGGACCACTTGCAGTCTTAGAGCAACTCCTTTTTAAAAAGCAAAGCATCATGGAAAAGGATGTAAATCTAATAAATGAGCGATTAAAGGGTAGTGTCGAGCAGCAACAAAGGTTGAGACCTCATAGCAAAGATTAAACGCAGCCCCTTTAAATTTCCTTGTAAAAAATCTCTTAGCAGTACTAAAGGCGTTTTAAGCATCTTATGCAGCCTTTTGTGGCGGAAACCAATGGCTGTCTGCAATGTAATAATATTTGCTGTCTTTTACATAGTTTCCAGAGGGTCACTTTGGGGTCCTGGGTGTAGTCCCTCCCTACACCCCCATGCATTTATATTTGAACTTGCTGATTTCAGTGGGAACTGTAATGCTCAATTTCTCCTGCGGGGGAGCTGTGAAGAAGTGAAACACTTTGTTTCCTACCAGTTTACAGCTGATCGCTGGAGGTTCAAGCAGCAAGACTGCCTGTGATAAGTTTGATCAGAAAATGACTTCTCTAACAAAGGGCTCCCCAACGAATTGCTAAATTTAACCAGTATATGAATATTATGATTTTTTTTTTTTTTAATTTAATTTGGGATCATTTAGTTTAAA